>NC_053402.1:4112530-4147530 GCF_016859285.1 Xiphias gladius
CACTGGCCACAGTACAGTTGGATGTGTTCTCTTTGACCCACAAAGACCTTTTGCCATTTCAAACAATACAGCTGTAAATTTAATCCAAGAGGCCTCACAAGGTAATGATCACATTCAGGATTCCTTGCTTGTACCATAGTTTAATAAACCAATGGTACTGTTGTCACAACAGTAAAACAGTAGAATAAATAGATGGAGAACTGTGTAGTTTACATGAACTGTGATAGCCACCAAGGGTGCTAAAAGAGAGATTCATCAACTGAAAATCCTAAATCTAGCACTTTTTTCATTTGAACCAGCAGATTTTGCTGTCGGTTATTAGCCTCAGTAGTTGGAGTCACTTTATTGTTATTTCAGACTTGCAAAATGCAAAGCCTAGTAATAATTTACCAAATACAGTAAATAAACATTTTGACCATGTAAATATAATTTATTCCCATTCATATTAATCTAATCTTTTAAACTACCCCAAACCCCGAGGTTCAATACTTGTGAGTGAACACATCCCTGCCCCTTGAAGTCAAAGAATGACCGCAGAGCTGACTTATATGATCCTCCCATTCTTCTTCCGTCAGCAGTATGGCAATAAAATGGCAGCCGCTGACAAATGACCTTCTTTTCATTTCCCTGAGATCACAATATTGAAAATCCAATCTGTAGCAAGTTATTATTATTCATTTATGTTTATGTATTAGCATTTGTTCCATTTGGAGTTTACCAGCTTTTTACTGTGAAATAGTGATACAGACATGCAGTAGTGTGATTGTGACTTATAGTTGAAATAAATCTCAGTCAGCTCTTAGTTAATGTTATGATACGGTAAGCTGAACCTGAAAGAAAGCCTTTGCTTACCCTGAGGATTTTATTTTGCACCCAGTGGTTTCAATTAAATATTACAGGCTGTTAGTGACAGGAAAAAGCTATAATGTGGTATTAGTGAAAAGGTACGTACATAATAAGTTGACCATTGTAAATGTATTTTTCTTACTGTGTGGTCACGAGCAGGGAGAAAGTCACTAATAAATTAAATCTTGAAACTTTATAATGAGATCCAAATGTTCTCCCAATGAGAATTAAGCAAGAAGAAAATCTTAAATCTTGCTAGTCACTGTCATCAGTCTGTGGGATTAGTTGCAAAATTAAGAAAAAAATTGGAAAACCCATATAAAATGATTTTTCTCCTCCCAACAGGAATTAAAGTGATTGGTGGAGTAAAGGAGCTAACTGGAGAGGAGTTCGGAGTCTTCGTCAAACGGATTTTACAAGGTGGCCTTGCTTCAAGTGATGGTAAATACTGTACCCTCTGTGGGTACCTTCTCATGTCACAATGTCCCAGGTTTAATTATTTTAATTCAATTTAATTTGGTTAGAGTATTGTAAGACAGTGAAAAAATACAGAGACAATCCAGAAAAGGAAAGATACTGAAAAAAAGAAAGCTTTACATCATTGTCTCAGAGGGCTGTGGCCTGTGAGTTGTCCCTCCCTAACTACTAACGTCTCCTAATTATGAACTGTGCAACACTGATGGTAGCTGTCGTTGTAGATGGCTGAGATGTCTGTAGCTATGAAATCTAGTAATGACAGTAGGAACAAAAGATTGCTGAAATATTGTAGTTTTGATCTTCTGTTGCATTCCTGGAACGTTTTGAGTCATCCATTTCACGGAATTGCAGGATAATAACAAATATAATAATCCACACTGATGCCGTAAAACACATTGTTGGCAACCCCCTATATTTTTTACACTTCTCTGCTGTGCTCAGTGAAGCATCATTTCCTTAGAAAGCCATTCAAAAATACATAAATCTGCTGCTGGTTATACTGTCTATTGTGAACATCTTAATTATATCTGTAATATTAATAATTATAACAATCAAAGCTCTCAGATTGAAGATGAGTTTGTGGTTTCACTATGGACGTACAGTATAGCGCTATGGTGAAAAAAGAAAAAACACATGCACAGAGTTGTGAGTGACTGAAACATGGAGCCACAAAATACAGCTGCAGCCAGTAGTTTCAAATAATATGACATGAGAAGAAAGCAATGAGAGCAAAAATAACTAAATAACATTAAAAAAATAAAGGTTATGGTGGGTGGCTTCCATAAAATAAATGATTGTTAAATGAAACAATTCCATTTTCTTCCTCATGGGGCCTACTTAAATATTATTTCTGTCCACCAAATTTCTGATGTACCTCAGTCTGGTGAAGACAGTTTGTTCTCCTACTCTTCAGCAGCACAGGACTGCTGCTTTTGGGGATACTGATGCTGAAACAGAAGTTAGAGTCACTGTTGATTTAACTGATCGATGGTCCAGTTGCACATATGCTCTAACCCTGTGAATTCAGGGTTAATCCAACAAAACTTAGATTTGCTCTGTAACACGTAGTTGATGCGTCGTTTATAATTAGTTCCATGATGACTGAGATGCCAGGACTATTAAGCAGATAATGATGAGTTACTAGAGAACAGACTATATTACTATATTGATGAATCATAAGGTAATAATTAGTTCATAAATATCTGTGAATCAACATACTGACCACTTTCTCCATGAGTCCTTCCTTGTTAATTCTAAGCCCTCCACTGAGCGACAGAAAACGGTAACTACACATGCATTACTGATCACTGAAACTTTTCTCTTTTCGTTCACTTTGAAGGAAAAGTCGGTTTATCATTTATTCACTTTTGGTGATGCTCCTATAGAAGTTTCAAGGTCTCTCCCAGGGGCCTTAGACAAATGTTTTATGAGTCCAGGGGGCCTACATATGGAGCAGCCTGTCGCCTTACCATAAATGGAAATAAGACAAGCTATGCCTGGCTGAGCTTCAATTTATGTATAGTGCACGGAGGGCACTTTAACATCATATATGTTTTTATCTATTTGGATTATGTGTTTGGGTTGAAGTAAAGATAACCAATTGGGACTAAGTTCTTTGTCTCAATAAAAACAAGAAAGATGATTGTAAGAGTCTTTCTATTGAGATAGAGTCTCCTTTGACTTCTTGTGATAAGGTTTGTTTCTCTCCTATACTGTAAATTACAATATATTTCACTTTAACCATATCAGTGTGTAGTGTGTTTAATTGTGTTCAGAATATTTTGTAGAAAATCTTCCACAACAGCCCTCTAAATCAACGTGATACATTCTACTTAGTAGTTACCAAGTAGCCCATCAGTACTGAAATGGTTCCTTAGTAACAATGTACAATTTTGTGTACCACATTGTAAGGTGTTACCAGTTAGCTCAGTAGTTTTTATAACTCGGGAAACAGCCGTTAGTGAGTGAAAAAGAAATGATCTACTTGATGACACATGCTCTACTGTCTGAATCTAAGTAGAGTTTGAAGTAGTAAAAAAGAACAACTTGAACCACATTTTTCTTTCAAAAATGTCATCAATCAAAATTACACTCTACATTCAGTGAATTTTCTTTTATTCTTTTTAACACTTATTCCACTTATTCTGTGCTTTTTAAAGTTTCACCAGATAATATCACCAGCTAAATAGAATGCAAGTAAAAAAATGTAAAGCTGCAGAAAATAGAAGTCAGTCATACAGAGGTTTAATCCTTATCTCCAAAGCCTAATACTGATGGCCAAGAAAGTAGAGGATTGAGACAGAAGATAAAATAATGTAAAATAATGTGTTTTCCAACACTGTTCTTAATCTTTTGCACTGATGATTGAACTGCAGGACTGTTACGTCTGAAACTAGGTTTCCTCAGAATAGCTTCTCCCACTTAACTCTGTAGACTACACAGTTTGATAATAGTTTGAAGAGAAAGTTGGGTGAAGTCCCTGATGTGCGTTGTCTGATTTGGTGGATTGATGTACAGTATCACAGGAATAGGAGTTGCACAGGAGTGCAAGGCACAGGAGTTGCCTATAACAGCAGTGGTCTTTGCCGACAGTATATAGGAGGCAGCTTCCCCTGCTGATGTCTGCTGTATACCCAACTAGACACTATCATGTCAGCAAATTATATTTAAGTGGCACAAAGATAATCATTTTGGATAAAACTTTTACCAACTTAACTGTTTGTTGCTTGTTTTTTTACATACATTTCTTAAAGTTAGGTTTTGATAAAAGTATTGTTATGGTATTCATATTGACACAAGTACTGAAATGTTTCATTGAGGCCCTGACCTATTAATAACTGCCATTGATTCAAAACAAATTCCTGTGAAATGTTTAGGAAAAGGAATATTTAGCTGATAGCTCTATCTCCGAGGTGTCACAACAGAGTAGTGATCTACAGGAATTGTGACAAATTTAAATACCAGAAATGTTTTGTTGAGTGCTTCCTGAGAAGTTTCCTACCTGGATGCTGCTGTTTACCATAATGACAATTAGTCATGTGAATCTGTTCATCTTGTAAGTTCTAAGTAAAGGACATAAAAATGGCCATGGAAGTGGAAACTGCCCACCGTTTAGCTTTTGAGTAAATATCGGTCTTCGGCAGGCAAATGCTTTTCATACAAGTGTTGCCATATGTATGGTAGTTTGTTATTAACAGGATAGATATGGAATTAGATAACTAGCATCCTTCACATATGAAAATTTTGATTCTCCTTGTACACCTGTGATAAGTATAAGCTAGGTCCATCTAGTAACAAGGTCCATTTAGTAGGTGTTCTGAAGCTTTCGATCATATCATATGATCTACCAAGCAGACTGAGTTAGCTCAGTTGTCATGGAATTGTAGCTGTTCAAATTTCCCTTCCTCTGAGCACTTTAAGGACTTCTTGTCCATACTGGCTTAAAACTTAAGAGTGAAAGTTCACTTGTGTCCATGGAAATCTTGACAAAACACATGTTGACAAAACAATCTCATCTCAAAGTCGATTTAGGACTAAGTTGTGGAGCATTCGATTGTATCGTGAGATATGAGATATGAACATCGACTGTGAAAACGATAGGAAAAATGTTTTGTGATATTGTTTCAAATAAATTCTTATAAGCAGAATCAAGGACATTTTGCTGTTCTATAGACAGTAAATATATGATGTAAATAATTACATACAATTCCCACTGTTTACATAAAGAAGCATATACTACAAATTCTATTGGTACACTTGCTTACATTTCTACAGTATTGAATGTCTATCTATGATGTGCATGCTATCAGGGTGAACAGTATGATCACCAGGCTCTTCTCCACATACATTACTCCATAGTTTTTTAGCCCCTTGGGTAGGACCATGGGAGACACAAACAAGTCTGAAACCACCTTCCCATTGTGGTCTCAGAATTTTGGACCCCACTGTGTATAAAAATAGGTTTACATGCAAACTATAATGAAATGCCCGGGTTCCAGAGGATGCTGGGTTTTCTGGAGGGAATCTGGACATCACTAGCTTTGGTCCATTTGTCTTGGCATACCTGATGATATCTGATTATTCCTGATTACTTGTGGAGCTGATACCTCCACAGTATACAGGACTATCACCTGACCTTTCTTTGTCCTCTGATAGGACACCTGATGGCAGGAGACCAGATCTTGGAGGTGAATGGGGACAGTTTAGTAGGAGTCACAAGTGAAAGGTAGTCTTACAAAATCTTGCTGCTCTCATCTTTGTTTGAACCCCATGGTTGACTGAGTTGATGCTGTAACAACAATTTAAATGTGTTTTTGTATCTATTTTTGTTTCATAGAGCGGTGGATATCTTGAGAGCAGCCTCTGCAACCAATCACATGCACCTTCTCATAGCCAGAGATGAGGAAGCAAAGTAAGCAGATGTCTGTGTATACTGTATTTGCATTGATTCAGTGGCACACTGGTTTTCACAGTCCCAGTCAGGGGATCCATAATCAAAAACCATATGTGATTGTTTTATTTCAAACTATAAGACTGAGTAAATGGTAAATGGACTGCACTTATATAGCGCCTTTCTAGTCTTATCGACCACTCAAAGCGCTTTACACTACTACCACATTCACCCATTCACACACTGACTCATATGGCGCACTTATCTATACATACTGCACTTTCCATACACACACGATACATCGGGGGCTATACATTTGGGGTCAGGATCTTGCCCAAGGACACTCTGACATGCAGACTGGAGGACCCGGGGATCAAACCACCACCCCTCCGGTTAGTGGACGACCTGCTCTACCACTTGAGCCACAGCCACCCCCAAGTGTGCAGACTTTTATGTTGTAAACTATTAATCCAAATTTAAATTTTTAACATTCCAATCTATTATACAACATTTTGTACTTTCATATTTGAATATTTGAAGTGCTTATTCTTACCCTTGCATAATTCGTAAAGAGAGTGGCTTTCCTACTTTACATGTCAATAAGGCTCAATTTTGGCAATCATTCTCTAAATCTTGTTGCTTTGTGGTGTGAAAGCAAAACAGACCGACCACATGATTTTGTGATTTTACAGCTGTGATTTTGAGCATCAGTTTAAAAGTTAAACTACTGCCAAATCCAACTGCTAATAATGGGAACTGTGGGAAGTGTTCTATATAATTAGGCAGGATCATATGGTAACCTTGGTAACATGCATTCATGTTTGAAAGTGAAAAGCATTTAAAACAGACTTGCATTGTATATTTTAGCAGTTCCTTGATAAAAAGTTAGTGAAATGTAGCAGATTAACAGCAGCTGAGGTTCCATCCAAGTATAGCTCAAATTTTAACTGAATGACCCAAAAATTGGAAAGAGAAAATGCGAATTAATGTCCATTTCCATTCACTATTATTAGGTATGAGTTGCCGCATCAAGATAAACAGCTGCTGGGGCTAATTCTCCAGTCTTTGCCATCAACCCTTTGCAGAACAAGAGGACACTTAGATGATGTAATTAAAAGAGTTATGGTCAAAGCTCAAATGATGGAAAGCCATGTGGAAAACATGATGCAAATCTTACATTTCTGTTTGTTCTGATTCTCAGTCATCCAGGTCTAGTGCTATAAGAAGGCAACTGGATTTGCTTGAGGTTCTTGAAAACGTTTCGGCTCTCACCCAAGATGCTTCTTCAGTTCTAACTGACTGGTGGGGAGCCATTTACTCTCTTGTGGGGTCATTAACACCTATGAAAGGACAGCCAGAAAACTTGCAGATTACCCAAACCACCTGTGCTTCAACTTGAGATGCAGGCAACACCGGATCATTCCCAACAGCTTAGGCATGGGTTCCACTGTGAACGGCCACAAAGCTGAAAGAATTCTTCAGAAGGCTCAGAACCAGCTGTTCAACGAGAGACTGAGACGAGTTAATTTCCCCATTCATACCCTTTAAGAAAGGATTGACTAGATGCTCAAGGGACTGAAATCACATCTGTCTAGTGAAGTACTGGAGGAAGTCTCCAAGTTCATTGAAAAAGCCCAGATATCTCAACACACCAAGGGCAAGGAATGACAGACACACAAATTCCAAATATTACAGTCATGATTTGGCAATTCCCGTAGAACAGAAGAACAAAGGATGATAACACTACATAACTGGACACTCATGAGAAGTGAGTGAATAACTTGTCCGACAGAGGGTTCACCCAAGTGGAAAAGGATATCTTAGCCAAGCGACTGAACTTTGCATTATCACCAGAACAGATACCAGGGGTAGACCTCATCACACCCGCAGAATCGGCCATCAGAAACAGCAATTTGGCAGATACAGAGGTGGACCAACTCAGATTGAATGTATCAGCTGCCCTCACCAGTGTGAAAGCACTGCCTTCCTACCTCACCATCCAAGAAAGGAAAGCACTGTCATCGCTACAAAAGGACCAGAAACATCACCATCTTGCCTGCTGTTAGAGGAAGATGCACTGTGGTTGTAAAAACAGCTGTTTACCATGCCAAGCAACTGGTCTGACACAGATCTATGAGACACTGAGCCAAGATACTACGAGCAGCTATAAGAGGAGGGTAATAAACAGCTGGACAAGGACAAAGCCATTGATTAACCCCTATATTACCCCCTTGTACCCAGGGGAAGCCACCCCTTGCATCTATGGACTCCCCAAGATACATAAGGAAGGAGCCTGGCTCAGACCTATCGTCAGTAGAAACAATTCGATTACCTACAACATTGCCAAACACCTAGCCAGAGAACACTCCACACCACATCAAAAATGCCCAAGGATTTTGCGAACAAGGTTAGAAAAATAAAACTGGACAGATGAAACCATGGTATCCAACAATGTCACTTCTGTCTTCACATGCATTCCTATCCCCAGAAGCAATAAAAACTGTAAGGAAACAACTGCTACAGGGCAGCACTCTGTCTGATAGGACCTACCTCACCCCGGATCACATATGCGCACTGCATGACCCCTGCCTGACTACTACCTATTTGTAGTATAATGAGTGTTTATACAGACAGAAGCACAGCTGTGCCGTGGACTCACCGGTGTCTCCAATAGTGACCAATCACTATATGGAAGAAGTTGAGAGCAGAGCCCTGATCTCCTTTGCATGAACTGCTCCCAGCCACTAGTTTAGGTACCTGGATCAAAATCAGAAAACAAGAGGTGGAAAACTTCAAAGACCACATTAATGCAATGGACAGCAACATCGAATTCACTCCAGAGGATGTCGGAGGGAATAGTCTAGTCTTCTTGGACCGGCGGTATACATTGAAGTGACAGAAGCATCAACATTGAAGTATACAGAAAACCCACACTCACAGATCGGTGTTTACTCTTTGATTCTCATCACCCACTGGAGCACAACCTGGGGGCTATCAAAACCCTGACACCATCAGGCTCAGAATGTACCCACAAGGACATAGGGGAACGAGAAGGAGCAAAAACACATCAGGGAAGCACTTAAAATGTGCGGTTACCCAAACTGGGTCTTCATCAAAATCACAAAAAGATACAGAACAGATAGAGAAGAAAACAACAATAAACTGAACAACATTATCATTCCTTAAGTTGTGGGAGTATCTGAAAACTCAAGAGGATTTTCAACAACCACCGCATCCCTGTGCACTTCAAGCCCATCAACACTGAGGCAGAAGCTTATCCACCCTAAGGACAAAACACCCAGACATAAGCAGAGCAATATAGTGTACGCAGTTCAGTGCAGCGAGGAATGCACAGACCTGTACATTGAGGAAACAAAACAACCACCTCACAAGAACATGGCACAAAACAGGAGAGCCAACTCTTCATGTCAGGACTCAGCAGTCCACCTACATCTTCAGGAAAAGGGACACTCATTTTAGGAAAGCAATATACACATTTTGGTCAGAGAAGACCGATGGTTTGAAAGACGAGTGAAAGAGCCGATCTACGCCTAACTGGAAGGACCATCACTAAACAAAGAAGGTGGTCTATTACACCACTTATCAGCCACTTAAAAAGTAGTCCTGAGAAACCTCCATAGGCATCTTACCACCCATTTACTCTGTGATTCATGTGATCCTAACGACTCACATGATGGCTTGGTGGGTCAACAACTCACATGTGACCTCAATGACTCTCAAGGTGTTAATGACCCTCAAAAACCTCAAAAAAGTCCAGTTGCCTTCATATAACACTTAAAAAAAAATTAAGTAGGCTTCCGTTGCACTTTTTCACATTTTGTTTTAATTGATTGAACAACTTTTCCACTCTAGCCAGTTTTTTTTAATGTGTATATTTAGAATGGTGGATGGAAACACACTTACTAAGTATTCCCCTACAATATTATGTAACAAGATGCCGTTTTTTCAATCTGCCTTTTTCTGTCTGGTATTAGTAATGAAATAGAAGATCCAGTTGCAGTCTTGACTAAACACAGTTATTGTTTTTTTTAGTTCTTTGCGACACCAGAGAACATAAACACATCACGTAGGGTTAGTGCATGATGTAAGTGACCAGAACTTGATACCCCCC
Source organism: Xiphias gladius (assembly GCF_016859285.1). Lineage (NCBI taxonomy): Eukaryota > Metazoa > Chordata > Actinopteri > Istiophoriformes > Xiphiidae > Xiphias > Xiphias gladius. Next base: position 4,122,376 of record NC_053402.1, read on the forward strand.
CATAGTCCAGAAGATGCCGGAAGACATCAATGAATCAGTTACATGTCAGTCCATATAACTTCATTTTTACAGTTCTTGGTTGATTTGTAATAAGTCACTGTGAATACGAAAAAGACCAGAACTAATAGGAAATGAGGGCTCTTTTTTAAATTTGGTCTGATTGTCCTGGAGACTTTTACACACCTGCCACCAGACATGCCATAATGAATCCAGTTTTCTGCTAAATTATAAACTGTTTTCATAACTGGCAAATAACTATGTGACTATATCAGCTCAAAAAAAGTGTATACAACACATGTAACACACAAAATGTATTGACGTGGCAATACTGACATTACTGATGGCAGAAGCTGGTAGTATTAGTGTTTAACCAGCTTTTTAATCATATCATAACCAGTTTGGGTGAAAACAAGGTCAGTGCCAGCTGTCAGTATCACAGGCCTCATCTTCCATTCATGTCCACTTCAGACAACATGATCCTTAACTGTAAATTCACAAAGGTAGTGATGGATTTGCATATTTTAAAATGAGCAAGACTGTTGCACATGAATGTGTCATGTTCTGCCTTTAAATCCTCAGTGAATAGACTGACACAGGCAGGATTTACACTTCAGCTGTTAGAGAGTCAGAAATTGGAAGTAATAGTAATAGTGATATGACGAAGCCATGAGTTACAGACTGTGGACATACTGGGCAGATGCCAGTATGAATATGTAGAACTGCATAAATGTGAGACAAAATGTTGACAGTGACATCTTTACATTGATGGAGGTTAAAACATGAGTGTCGTGTGTAGTGTAATTTCAAGGTGATTATTACTCTAATGTGGTGATGGATTCTCACAAAGTGGTGTCAGTGGTGGGGTAACCTGAGTCCCCCCTTCCTGTCTTTGTGTTACATGCAGACCTCAACCTAGGCAGTGCTCCTTATGAGATGAGCCATGTGTATTAATCTGTGCTCTGTGCTTAAACTACCCTGTAGCCCAGAGCAGAGGAGCTGGAGGGGAAGAGAGTGGATGGAGGAAAGGGAGGGAGGGAAGCGGGGGGTTAGAGCAAGTCAAAACTAGCTTAGCTCTCATCACATGCTAACCAGCTGTAAGAGCCTTGGAAAATATTACAATAGAATGGAATCAGCGCTTTACAACTATCTCAGCAAGGCTTACTATTTATCAAATGGGTCAACCCAATTACAGTAAACCATAACAAAATTCATATCTAGATACAACATATTGAAATTAATGTTCGGATAGTTATCCAAATGTTTCCATTAGAACGTATGCATTGCTGTCTGCACCTACAGTGTACATTACTTTTTGGTACTACTGTATGGGAATGCTAACATTTGCAGCTTGCATTACCTTTTTGAGCACAGAATAGATTTGTTTTTGCACAAAGCAATTCTAATTGCAATAATATATAAATTCTCTACAAAATATAATTTGTGTTTGAAAAAACGTTTCCTTGACTCAGAATGTCACATTGTGTGCTTAGAAATGAGACACAAATATAATTCCATAGTTATGAAATACAGTCACAAATAAGTTTATAACTCTATAAGAGCATGAATAGTGAAAGCAGCTGTTGAGTAGAGATATATTTAAAAAAAAAAAAAAAAATCTTTTTCTGTTCTCAAAATGACCCAGCATGCACTAGTATCAAGACACAAATATACACATATCAGCCACAGCATTAAAGCTGGTAGCTAGTTTAAATGTTTTGGCTGATTGGTGTACAGAATTTCTCCATGGAATTATTTAAGTGTCAGACTGGTTCGAGTGTTATGACTTGTTGTACAAAAATGCCATACCTGTAACCTCAATTCCTATATGCTAGGATGCATAGTGTGTCCTGCTGCCTATGCAGCTAGTTGCAGCCTTTGTACATGTGATGTACATTTCTCAAATCGGTCAGGGATTTGATTTGATTGCTCAAACATGGGCATGATTCTGAAGCAAGTATATAAATATGTGTGTGTGTATGTATGTGTATGTGTATATATATGTGTGTATATGTATATATGTGTATATGTGTATATATGTGTATATATGTGTGTATATGTATATATGTGTATATATGTGTGTATATGTATATATGTGTATATATGTGTGTATATGTATATATGTATATATGTGTGTATATGTATATATGTGTGTATGTGTATATATGTGTATATGTATATATGTGTGTATATGTATATATATGTATATATGTGTGTATGTATATATATGTGTATATATGTGTGTATATATATATATGTATATGTGTATATATGTGTGTATATATATATATGTATATGTGTATATATGTATGTGTATATATATATATATGTGTGTGTATATATGTATGTGTATATATATATGTATATGTGTGTATGTATATGTATATATATATGTATATGTGTATGTATATGTATATATATATGTATATGTGTATGTATATGTATATATATATGTGTATGTATATGTATATATATATATATATGTATATGTGTATGTATATGTATATATATATATATGTGTATGTATATGTATATATGTGTATATGTATGTATATATATGTGTATATGTGTATATGTATATATATATATGTGTGTATATGTGTGTATATGTGTATATATATATATGTGTGTATATGTGTATATGTGTATATATATATACGTGTGTATATATGTATGTATATATGTGTGTATATGTATGTATGTGTATATGTGTGTATATGTATGTATGTGTATATGTGTATGTATATGTGTATGTATATGAGTATATGTAGATATATATATGTATGTAAATATGCATGTATATACACACACACACACACACACACACACACACACACACACACACACACAAACACACACACACACCATTCAGCCACAACATTAAACCGGTAACTGGTTTTAATGTTGTGGCTGTATGTTTTCGGAAAACCAGAACAGTTTTTTTTGGGATGACACCTGCACCTCCACCCAAATCTCCCTCACCCATGTTGTTGGAGAATGAGGGAGCAATGAAGAAATTTTGCCTCAACAATGCTTTTTCTGGAAATGTAAAACAGGTTTTCACCAACAGACACCCAAACACTCACCTTAAAACAAGTTACCGATTTTAATGTTGTGACTGATGTGTGTATTTTGAGGAGAAAAGTTGAATGTAAAAAGCACTTTATTTTTCTTCACAATGACAACTCCACATGATACCTTTTAGGTTTGATTTCATGTTTTGTCCGGCAGGTATATGCCAGAGAAACTAATCTTACATGAACATATGAACATATGTCACATACTTACAGTATATAACTGAGTTAAAGAATACACCGAATGCAGAAAAGTGCTAGGGTGGTGGAGGGAGAAATTAATCAATGTAGGCAGCACTTAGGAGCACACATCGGGACCAGCAGCAACAGCATTATGATCAGAAGAATAAGTGTGACAGTTTGTGTCTTTATTTACCAGGGAGCCAATGTGACTGTTAATCATAATCTGCACACCATAATCTAGAAACACCAAATTTGAAATCATCATCAAGAGGGGATATCATATTGTTGTGTTGTAGATGATAATATTCTATCAATAACAGGACGCAGATAGACCATTCCCAGTCAGTGTATACTGTTGTTCTATGATACTGTGTTTCTCAGATGAGCAAAGCTATCTCTAATTATGTTTAATTTATGCCTAAGGCCTTCACCAGGTTATTGAAATATGTCAAAATGATTATTAACTAATTTTATGACTTAAACAGGGTGCAGGTGAGTGACCAATATGGATACTGGCTTAATGAATGTATGTTCATAAAAACTCATTATTTTTTCTCATTATCACATTTACCCTATTTTTTTGTGCATGTTTTATTGTTTTATGTTTTATTGTACTATGGGGGTAGAAATATTGGTATTAACTTACAGTCTGTAATATAAAAGCACAGTTATTGGAAAGATTTTGAGTTCTGATAACAATTGGCAACAGGACATTATCTCCTGGCTTTTTTTTTTTTTTTAACATAAAAGAGTTTCATTGAAAATTTTTTTTTAAAAGTTTGATGTAAATATGTCATAGACAATACACAGATACACAAAATCAGGAAAAAGGGAAGCAAACAAGCAAAAAAAACCCAAAAAACAGATTAGATCTAAAACAAACTATAAATAGCATAAAACACAAAGAAGGTGTTATGCATAAAACTGAAGTATGACACAAATGAAAATAATAATAATACTACCATCACTTTTAATCGCAGCTGAGGTCTTCCCAAAGCCATGACCACAAAAAAGAACACTGTGCCTTTTTTTTTTTTTTTTTTTTACATTTTCTGTAATAAAATGGTGTTCACATTTGTTTTTAAAAACTGACATCTGATCAGTTGTTCCAAGTTTTGGCCACCGACACACTGAATGGTTTTCCTTGTAATTATGCTCAAACACCTGTAAATAGTCTGATGTTTAGCCATTTAAGACAAGTACCTATATTTAATCAATAGATTTTATTGACAGGTGTCAACTCAAGGCTAGTTCTGGATTAAGACACTGAATACATCTTTCCATCTGTCCATGACTGTCAGACTCTTAGCCCAATATTCTTTTTTTTTTTGGACAATTTTGTTTACAAAATGTTTACATCAAGTGAATCAGACACTAGATCTTCCCACCTGATCCACAAACAGAAAACAAAACAAACAAGCAAACAAACAAACAAAACAAACAACAGAAAAATTAAAAACAGACAGTAATCAAGTGAACACAATCACCCATGATATTCACAATCTTTACAGAGTAAAGTGAGGTACAATAACCTATCCTTGTCCAGACCCCTTAAAAATGTTCCCGAATCTCAAAAACTTTCACTAGAGTGAGTTCTTTCAGGTGTAGTGACGAAGTCATTTCATTAATCCACTGTTTAATGGCCTAATTTTCCGAGTTTTCTGTACATAAGGGTGCTGAATAGCATCTTCAGAGCAGCCAAAAAGAACAAGGCCATTACCCAAAAATATTCTTAACATTTTTCATTTTATTTTTTTGAAAAGGAGAGAATTTGCTGAGCTGCTGGAGAAATATGGATCCAATGGTAGCACAGGATCAACACGCAACTCTCCCATCCAGCAAGGTAGGCAAATCCCTGCCTAGTCCTTTGTATGGTGCATTCCCAATTCAGTTTTTTTTTTTCTGCAAAAAACTAACTTTAATTTAATGTGGTCAGATCTCCTGCTCATGTAAAGGTATATGAAATGAAATTTCTGTGTTCACAATCCTGTATTAACAGTGCATTCTAATTTTTTCTTATGTGTCACAAACCTCAAACAAATTCCCGGTGCTGCTAAATGACCTTTCTATTTTTGAGTACTAAGCCTACAGGGTAGATGGAGTAAGTCGGCCTTTAAAAATGGCCTATGACAGTGCACTTGTCCATTACACAATTGCCAACATCTGTTTCAGTGGAGAAGGAGACAGCCAGCTGGTACAGATTTGTTAAAACAAGGTTTCAGCACGTGAGCAGTCTTGTGTGTTCCATGCATGGGATGGTGTTGATTCATCAGGGTCCAAGTCCAGAATGAGGAGACATGGACTTAAGGCCATCCTACATATATATAAAGCTAAAATATGTTATGTTTGCAGTATGGTAAAACACTAAAACTGTCAGAATTTACACATAAAGATGTCAAGGTGAGAAAATGTACTGTACGGATCAGGTTATGCTTGAAAAGAATGTGTTGTCCGACCACGATGTAACTCAAAAGTGTAGCTGTTCAGAACGGCCACACTCAAAGGCAGGGTGAGTTCTGAAGTTATTCCACTACCAGTATACATCTGATTAAGTATACTGGCACCTTATGAAGGCCAAAACCACATGCTTTGCCATTTATGCTGTAGTTCAAAGGAGACAAACGTGGAAAAATACAGATTGCAACTTTAAGTTACTGAATATGAGCTGTTTTATAAAGGTATAGTTCAAAATATACCAGAGGTGTTTACTCACACCCCATGACTTGGACGTGATGATATACAAACATTACAGAGCTTCTTAAGTTATGGTACAAAAACATAATGACTGAATTTTTGGGTATTTTCTTCCATGTTGTTGTGCTGTGCTTTCCCCATTTGCTCACTTAGTCGCAAGATCTCTGTTGTAATAGCTCACAAAATGAAGCCTTTTCAACTAATTTTGTTAAAGAATCCATGGTACCCCTGTATACAGCTGAATTGCAGAATGAATAAGCTCCCCACTATAAGACTTAACTTTGATTCTGAGGACAGGAATGAAGCAGATCTCTTCATTCCTGTCCTCAGTATCAAAGTTAAGGCAGTAGTTAAAAAAAAAAAAAAAACAAGTCTGGGGGATATTTAGGCTGCTCAGCAGTTGGCTTGGTCAGCATATCGGGTGTTATTCAGTGCTTAGAGTCTCTCACACTTAAGAAATGTTTGAAAGGACGATACACGTTTCTCAGCTGAGAGACTCAGTGCTATTGGAGCCATGTGTAGTATATATGTAGTATATACTTGTCAGGAATATGATGAAGGATGACTCATCTGACCATACCACTTTTTTCCACATCTATATAGACCAGTGTCTGTAGTTTTTGCATCAATGAACTCTCAAATGTGCATTCATCTTTGCAATGTGGGGATTATGGACTGCAATCCTACTATAATATCCCTCTCTATGTAATTGTCGACGAACTGTTATTGCTGACGCAGTCTGATCATGTCCTACATTTACATTCTCAGTCACCTGAGGAAAAGTGGCTGTTCTATTTTTCCTTACATATCTCACTAATGCACGAGCATCATGGTCATCAAGTGTGCGATGTCAACCGCAGTTTACGACCCTATTTACTGACATCTTTCCCATAGCTCTAAATGCAGATGTCACTTTAGTCACTGTACCTATTCAAACACTCGCCAGTTGAGCAGTCTTTGTGACTGAAGCGCTTGCCATCTGTCTCCCAACAATGTAGCACCTTTCAAAGTCACTTAGCAATTTTCCTCTTGCCATCTTGATACAAAATTTGAATCAACTGGGGCTGCTCAGCATTTTTATATATGCCACAGAGCGTGATTGGATGTTAATTGCTTAATTGTACTATGCAGTGCACCTGTCTGGAAGCATCTGCTTTTGTTGTGTTTCTCAACTCATTTGCTTAGGTTTTAATTTGTCACCCATCTGCAACAGCAACATACTAATAGTCAGCAGCGGCATTCCAATAAAGAAATATACCATAGGGCACTGTGGAGTCGTATACAGAAGTGGAACATGAGAGACATTCCGTTTTCATTTGCCATAAGCTGGTGGAACAGCAGTGACACACCACTAAGAATTGACATATGACACTAAAACAAGAGTGGCACACCACTGGTAGTGATAATATAGTAGTGATAATCCATTTGGAAGTTGCTCACAGCATCAGCATTTCACAATAAACAATGGCATATGTCAATATAAATTGGTTTGTGCTGATGAGAAGTGGTACATAACAGTGCAGAGCATGAGCAACATACCGTTTATAAGAGCCATAAGCTGGTATAATGGTCATGGTATATCAAAAGCCAACAGTGACACACCACTCAGAATCAACACATGCCACTAGAACAAGAGTGGCGTACCATCAGCCACTTTTTGATCAGTGTTACTTTGGTTAAATATCTCTACCTACTCTTTTTTTTGTGTTTCATGATCTTTTTTTCCAATCCAAAGGCAGTCGCTACCTGGATAGTACATCATCTGGATCCTCGTCACGCTCTCAGAGTCCTTTGTTGTTGAGCCCAGCAGGCTCTCAGAACACGTACAACAACAGTGGGCCACTGCTGCGCTCCCTCAGGTAAGAGTTAATAGAGGATTGACATGAACCATCGCACTGCTCTCCTGTTGTTATAAAACTTAGTTGGCAATTTGTGGCCGGCAAGTACTTGCGCTAAGCACAGATGAATAAACTATTTTATAGATTTGCACCCTTATAACTCTTGCCAAATGGGCCGTTGAGACATAAAATTTAAAATAATCCACACCTAGATGCTCTACCCAGCAAAAGCAGGACATGTGTTCACAGAATATAAAGTGCTTCAACAATCATTTTGAACAGTAGAAAGTTGTACAACGGAAACATTCATTTCATAACACCAGCAATGAAAGTTACTGTATGGTCAGGAGAACCAAAAACTTTATAATTTAACTATTAAAACATGCAATCATGCCAATATAAAATGTTTCGTGAGTATTTTGAGTTCCGTATATGTTTTATTTATATATATTTTATCAAAATTTCTCTCTCTCTCTCCAAAACAATACTCTTAATTCAGTAACATCTCGGGCTGTACCTTTTGTGCAGGCTGGGAGTTTAGAGCACAGCTCTGTGCTGGTCATTTGGAATTTTCCTGAGCCATGCTGAGGTTCTCTCCTCACCCATACTGCAGTGGTATTTTGGTGACTCTGGTGACCAATCCAAACTTTGAAATTTTTTTGCAAGATTGACCGTGTTTTGTACTATCCACCACCCACTTGCTCAGAGAAGGTCAACAGTGCAACACGAATGGTCCACATATTATCCAGTTATATTTGAGAATTCAAAAAAATCTGAAAAAATTCATATTTTTGATAAGGATCTCTAAATTTCTTTTTCAAAAATTGTGTCCAAACTATGACCTAAGTGGGACATAAACTGTAAATATAAACCTTCTCTGTGGTGACAAAACTATGAAATGGAAATGGAAAGTTTGTAAAAGGGTTCAAGCACATCTCTTCTTACTTATAATCTCTACTTACTGATATTGACTAATGAATCACTTGAACTCTTCATGTGACTGTGCACAATAATGGCAGTAATGCCATGAAAGCATAATAAAGGTTAATGTGAACCACCAGCCTCTTTTCCTTACTTCAAAGTTTGATGTGGTTATGCGTCTCTATGTTGTGTTTTTTTTTAAGTCACCCAGGTGAAGGAGTGATTCAACTTCATTCAGTGACACGATCCAGCAGTTTAGGCATTACCATCGGAGGAGGCTCCAACAGGCCCAATGGCCCCGCAGTCTTCATCCAGGAGGTGCTGTCTGGAGGAGACTGTCACCGGGTAAGAAATGAGGGCAACAGCTTAAAATTTACTCTGTGTATTAAAATACACAAAGTAAAATGAAACCTCAAAACTGCAGATATTGACTGAGAGAGAAAGATTAAGGGTGTAGTGAAAGGAGTAATGTTTCCCCGAACCATACCACGCTGTTTTAATTGTGTAAATAAATAGAAAATAAGTAAATGCAAGCAAGACTGAAAATATCAACAATAATTGGGGACAAAATTTGGGGATGCAATTCTGCTTTTAGGGGCTTTAAAACAAAATCAGGATTGAATTTTTCAAGCTGCAATAATTGAGTTTTGACCACTGGGGGAAGAATAACATCCGAATATTTTGACAGTCACACAATCTTCATTGGATTATATATATTATATATGTTAACATGTTGGCAAACAGTTGCTTACTTACACGACCAGCAGACACATTCTCGTCCATGGTTGATGAATTCTCAAAATGAATTTACTTAGTCTTAGTTTGAAAATGTATAACAGGAGCTGAAAATAACGTTAATTAAAGTCAGTAAGTAACGTTAACTGAAGGTTACTTTAACTCAAGGTAATGTTAATGTTACCAAGGGTAATGTAACGTTGGTGTTAAGTTAGTGGCGTGTCATCAGGATAAGCAAGGCAAGCAGTGCTTGACCAGTTAAAGCTAAAAATAGACATCAATTAAAACGATACCGAAGTGGAAGCAATATTTCTCTTTACATCTCCGAACAGCGCTTTATCCCATAAATGACCTGATATTGTCTGTTTGCATCCATCTTGTAATTTATTGGATGCTTGTGCATGCGCATTAACCTGGGATTTTTGATGGTGACCAGCTATAGCTAGCTACAGACAAGTGTGTTTGCCAAGCTGCCCTTGACTTAGCTTCCACCATTCTGAGATCAGTTATGATATTGCATGCGTTATTATACACATGCGCAGATGTAGATGCAGATCCAGAAGTGTATCAAAACTGTACTTATGCATTAGAAAATTACTTCAACAGTCTTTTCTACAGAAGCATTTCTACATGTTTATTCAGTTTACATATTTAGAGTTAACCATGTTACATAATACGCAAACCTTTTAATTCTGTTCTGCTTTTTAGTTATCATAGTATTATCTTGGTTGGTTCCTCAGCTCTGCTTGCCTATCTGTAAAAGTCACAGTACGCCACTGCTGTAGAAATGTAACTGAAAATTAGTTAAACTGAAAATAACTGAAAGTAATTTTAACTAAATGTTAATTTAACTTTAACCTATGTTTTGCTTTTGTTTTGTTTCTGCTTCATGTTTAATTTTCAGTGAGATTGTAGTGGTATTTAGTCCTTAAATGTGTTACTTTTTTTCTTTCTGAGGGCTTAGACATTAGCTACCATTACTGATTGAAACATAATGTTTGAAGTGAAACATGCTGCTTTAAGTTAGGCATGTCAAGCAGCAAAATTAGCTTTTGAAAAAAATGTATTTGGGGAACAGATGATGCTTTTTTAATCAGTTAGTTCATATGTCCTTGTAATTCTTAACTTTATTTACTGACAAAAGTTATAGTATGTTTCATCATATTGTTAGTTTTTAAAAGTTACTTTTTATTTAGTTTTGATCTCCTTTTCTTTGTGGAAAAAAAAATTGTTGAGAAATATTGAGAAATATCTTTTGCCATAGTTTTTGGTGGTGAAATTTGCACTGCAAACTGTAATAAGGGAAGTAATGTTAATGACATACTTTGATATTATAAAGGAAATTAGATATGACACTAGAGTCTTTAATTTTTTACTATTCTCATCATCTTATGCATCAATCAATATTGACATCAGAGATGGTGCAAAGAGGAAAGTGAAAATGAAACTGCCATCTACCCAAAAACATAATGGAATGGAATACCAATATAACCTGAAAATTCATATACACATTTTTCAAAATTCAAAATTTTAAGCTTAATAACAGTCTTATTATACCTAGATTAAAATATATTATAAATCCCTCCAAATAAATGAATGATCACTCAATATTGTGACAATCATATCTCTTTTAGGAATCTCAAACTTTAACCCTTTCTCACCTTTTCGGATTTTGATAAATAAGTTTTATTTTGGGAAAAGGTGAGCAGTTGGTGGCTTTTCCTGTAATGAGGGAGATTGCAAGCTGAGTCCCAACTCAGTGATCCTCCAAAGGATGCAACTCCTAATAATACTTTAAGTAATAATATCAATATCACAGTACACCACATTATAAATTGCACTATGCCAAAAAAGCCTTCTTTGTTTCCTACAACAAAGAATATGTACAGAATTTCTCTGTTATTTATAGCGTCACCTTGACTGCCTGAATGAAATTACCATAAAGTGGCAAATACAGACCTGTCAGTTCATTAAATCCCGTTGAATATTTAGGAATTCTGGGTGGATTAAAGAATATTAAATAATGCTTGAATATTTCTTGGCATTTGTGTTGCTTTACTGATAGTACTGCTTTAAAAGAGAAGTCCCAGAGTCCCAGAACAGACACACTACACCAAATGTGAAGGTCAGCCATCAAGCTAGAACTCTGCTTAGGGCATCAGTCTGCTCCACTATCCCACACACGCACACACACACACGCACACACACACACACACACACACACACAAACACACACACAAATACAGAATTAGAGATCAGAATTACAGTACAGAGGATTTTCTCTTGCATACTGTTAGATACGTACATGCTACAGGAGCAGAAGCAGCACCTGCAGTCCCTACTTTGTCTGCCATTCAACCCAAGTCCATTGGTATGAGTATTTATTTAATTACCACTAGTGGTTTTTATCAATGTCCTATTTTCAGTGGTAGATTAATCAACGTTTGGTGTTCTAGTTAGTATTTCTGGAAGCAGGGCGGTTTTAAATGGGTTGGAGTCAAATAAGTTACAATGTGTTCGTTCAGGGTAATAAAGGGACATCTCATTGATGTGTTTTGATAGTTTCTGGATGACAGCGTAGCTCTATGGCACAGAGGAATAAGATACATTAGACTTTCGATATACACTGTTAGCAGGATCAGTTTATTGTTGGGTTTGTTTTTTTTTGTGGGATTTGTTCACAAAAAGTAAAATATAGAATATCACCAGATTTATACTGTAATCACTGTATAATTACACATCCAGTTTTTAAATGCTGAGAGCAGCTGATTGGTCTCAGAGTGGCTACTTGCCTAGTACTTAAGTATCTAGCACAGGAGTGCACTGGTAAAAGTATGTGAGGGTTGAGGTCAGAGAGAAACAGTAAATGATCCATATATTCTATCTGGAAGCTGCTGGTATACATGATGGATGAGCTCTGTACCCTGTCCAGAATGTCAGAAGGAACATCCAGCCATTTGTGCTTGACAGAAACAAGGCACAAATTGTTGGATTCTGCAACCTCATAACTTCACTGGAGGCCTTTAAGATTGCTTTGTCTGTCGGAGGAGAAAGAGCAGCAAATGAATGCTAGTTGAAAAACATGAAGGCTGCACCAGGACATTACACTCCAGTTTGTCAAACTGACATAACACTGTGGAATGCTGACTATGCCATGCATCTATCATTAGATTAGATAAGACTGAAACATAGTTTACTGTCATCTTGTTAAAGGATAACTGTAGTTTTTTGTAACTTGGATTTTTTTTTTTTGTAGTTTTGGCTGTCATTCCAGGAGCAAAGCACTAGTTCAGGCAGAGCACTGAAGTCTAGTGTGCATTTGCTGATTGGCTTCAACTGTTTCATTCATGCTTCACCATCACTAGCTCATTCATATTAAATTACCAGAAAGCCTTAAGGCTGCACCAGCCACTAACAAGTCACAATATATGCTTATATACTTATTGACTAGTCTTGTGACATGTACATAACGCAGTTTGCAGCCACAACTCTATCCACCATGTTTTTGTTATTGTTGATTTAATTAAGATCCTCATGTACATGTTTCTTAAGGGGGCTTTGTTCTTTGAGAGCTCCCTTTAAGACTATAACCTTACCGCCAAACCTAATATAACTATTTTCTATAAATGGTCAATTCTTGAATGTGTTTTTCTCCACTAAACTATCACTAATCATGGCCTTGTACTCACTCAGTCCAGTATCCTGGGAATTATGTCCATATTGGATGATTTTGCACTTTACAATTTCCATTCAATGCTAATTCCTAGTGCCAATGTCCTTTATGTAGTGGGGCTGAAATTAAAGGTATGGAGATTGGGGTTATCGATGGGGTGTAGCACATTTGACTTAAATAGAGGAGACTGGAATCCGTGCCCTTTCACCCTTTGACCTGCAGTTAACATTCGCATTTTGCCATGACAAGTATTATACAAAGTCAGAATTGGAAAAACTTTGGAATTGAACATAAAGATAAACGCTGACTTTGAATTTATCCCAGGGTTGACTAGATTTGACTTATGAAGCTGAGTGATAAGATTTTGAAAACCTTGGTTTAGATAATCTGGATAACCTGGCTACTCATGTTTTTTGCATGTATATAGTAGGAGAACTGGATTCTGTGTTCCAAGATCGTGCCCCATTCAATCAAATAAATGTTGGTCACCAGGTGCACTGTTTCCCCGTGGATTTTTTTCAGAAGTGGTGCTGTTGTGCACCTGTCTATTCATGTGAGATGCTAGACCCATATTTCTGCATGTCGGTGGAGAAATATCTTAAAATAACATTAGAATCATTAAAGATAGGGTTATTCATGTTTGCCTTGTCATGTGTGTGTTAAATTACCGGGATCTTTTGACACTTGAAGGGCGCTGGAAGCCCAGATAGCTGTAGTAATAAATGTCGAAGAATAAAAAGCCTCAACAGAGAAAATAACTTACACTATTTTTATAAATAGAAACAGATATTATAAACTTAATGAGTAAGGCTTTAAGACTCATCTGAAAATTCAAATATACTTTGACCAACAAGATAAGTGTACTCACTACATAATGAAGCACAGATGTTTTTTTTGCTTGAACAAATATGTACAAAAGACCGCTTTGGAATCATTTGAGCATTAATATGGTGCTGACATAATTGGCCTATTCTTAAAATTTTGACATTCAATCTCTCAAAAATGGTTAAAAGAAAAATGTTTATTTTTTTGTGCACAAACGAATTGAAATTGTTTAATTCATGTTCTCATCACATGTGGCTCCGACCTCATGGACATGCAATGTTTGCATGAGGTTCGGTAGTATTCCTCCAGACGTCAGTAATTAGGTACACTATCTGTTTAATTAGATGTCCAACCTGAGTAAGTAATGTAAAATGTGCAGTTTACAGAATAGGCTGTGTAATGGTGTTAATGCGTAGCCTAACAGGATTAACTAGTAACCTAGTTAGCTTGGCTTGTAACAATCACTTTGCCATGAACATACGGAAACGTTCACTTTGTTTAATTCCACTCGTACTTATGTGATATTTCTCCTGCCAAAGAACTTAGCTTAGTAAAAGACTTTACATTAGGAGGGTTAGGTAGGTCTACTTTGTCGCCGTATGGTGCTTCTCCATACGGCTGCTGCTTCACACGTACTCACGAATGGCCTATTTTGGACTTCTAAATGGTGACATGCATGTATTTGTTTGATGTGTAGTAGGATCCCCCTTCATTACATACCAGCCCCAGTCAGATGCACACAGTGTAGAAAGCACAAGTTGTGGTGGTTACTTTTCATTTTGAGTATTAATGAACCGTGTGAAATTTCAGCAGTGTTGCAATATGTTTTTCAGGCTTCCTCTGGCTTCTGAGGAGCCTGAACATTAGGGTCCTTCTCTGACTGAGCTAACTGACTTCCCACTGACTCCTCCGTATGAATTGATTTTTTTTTTTTAAATAATTGTGTATAGGAAAGACATTTTTGCAGATTACTTTGAAAATGTTATCGTAACCATTAGAATTTATGGCCCTTTTAAAGTAAGCCTTAATATAGATTACCATTCTTTGTCACTATAGTGGATTTCAGGGGGGCAACAGTGAAGAGTTCAAAATGGCACTGGCAAAAAAGATGGTATAGAATTATGATGGCACTTGTGTGATGGCCAAAAATATGCATACGTAGTAGCAGAGCAGAAATGTCTGTGGAATCTTGGATATAATTACTTTCAAAGCAGAGTCAAAGTGACAGTAACTCTCTCAGAAGTCTCACATATTGAAGGGAAATATAAATGATGATAAAGTAGAGAGACAATGATCCTATGGGCAAGACACTCAAACAATCGTATATAACCCTTCTTTTTGCACATATCACTGCCTTTCTTCCCGTCCTCCTGCTTCCCCTGCTTCCTTCTCCCCATTCCAATCCTCCTTGCCTCTCTGTCCACCCACTCACTGTCAACTGTGGGCAATATGACAAGGAAGGAAAGGAGGAGAATGAAGGGGAGAGACAGAGAATAGAGGAATCTGCACTTATGTTTGTGTGCTTAAAGGAAGCTTTTACTAAGTAGGTGCAGTTGCTGTTACCTTTTGGTACAAGATGTACAAAAGGGGTTTTTATGAGTATTATGACATTTTGCTACAAAATAAAATGAGGATTTTGGTAATTACCATGCTATAGCCGTGGTACATGTTTAGATTCCCTCTCTTTCAAACAAATTAGACTATTGTAGTGTGTTATTGACAGAACCTCTGAAACACTCCACAGACAGATTGTAACTGATTCAGAACTCTGTGACAAAATCATTAACCGAGACAAAGAATTGTCTCGGTTATCTTTATCTTTTAGATACATTGTTGTGTTTTCAGTATGTTGCACTGTCACCAAGTCAGCTGCCAGCTTTAAGTACTTTCACTTAAGTAAAATTTTGTATGTAGTAATTTTACTTTTAATGGAATATATCTAAACTTTTGTACTGCTACCTTTATTTCAGTTACTTATTTTGTACTTTGCACGTTAACCTGCATAAAGAAATAAATTAATGAAGCTTTAAGTCAATAAACAAAAAACCATAACTAAATTAAATGTACAAACACAGTTTTGTTCATTTAATAAAAACACAATGCATTTATAAGTTCTGACTGAAAAACAAACTATTATTTATTTCATAACCATCTCTCGACACACATTGCATTAATCCAGCATCAGAACTGGAAGATTTTCTCAGAGATGAAGCTGCAGTGCAGCAGTCATGTAGGCTAGATTGCGTTTGGCCCATTTTTTTCCCACTGACTTATGGACTCAAAATCCCCAATAACAGATGGTGAATGGTACAGAGTAGTAAGACTACATGCAGCTATGTTGGAGACAGGGCATGGTAAAGCAAAGTTGTATGTCAATACTGTCATTTAGTCTCTTTAATTTACTCGACACTGTACACTAATGCCTGGCTCTATTACAACAGCTACTGACATTAACCCTCTCTGATTCTCAGTCTTCTTCTTATAGAACCAGTTTGTCCATTTCCCCCAAATCCCAACTGTTAATCCCTTTTGTAATATAAAAAGCAAGCTAGCACTTCATACACAGTAATTTGCTGTATGGGATGAGTCAGCAGGAGGATTATGCAGCCATGCATTTATCAGAACTGTAGTAGCTTTAAGGTAGCAAAACCTCATATAAAACATGAACAAGAGATTTGTATATAAATTAGCGAGGAGAATGAGCTTCAGTAGCTACATTTACTAATCGAGATCATCAATGGACTACAGTCTGGGTCATCATAAGATCCTTCCTCACTTTTTGGTGAAGAATAATGAGAATCAACATGATCTGAACTTCACAAAGCCTGTGCTGAATTTGACCTTTGCTTATTGTGGTTAAGGTTCATAAAGTATTCGCATAAAACAGATATAATTTCAAATATGCTGTACAATAAATGATTGACAGTTCTCTCCTTTACTATAACATAAACACGATCCTTTCTACACCTGATTGGAAAAATGCAGCATTCGCTGGAATGTCATTGACTAACCATTTTGTTTTGTCGTTTTTTTTAACACTTAGAGAAAATCAGTTCAAATTGGCCTCAAGACATTTGAGAAATGAGGTTTGACTCCAATTTTAAATAGTTCGCAAAGTTTCGAACTGCAGAGAGCTGGTGAGTCGCTGTCACATCTCAACACTCCCGATAGCTCTCTGATAGTTCTGACTTCTAGTTTTTCAGTCAATCATGAGTGGAAGTTTCCAGGCTAAAAAAAACCTGTAAACTGCTCATATCATCACAAGATGTAGTATGGCCTATTTTCTGTAACAACCTGTAACCTGGGGCTTCCCATAACCTGAACTTTTAAGAAACTTGTAAGGCTCTGGTACTGAGTTTTTACAAATTGGGATGGTTTATTTCATTAAAAAAAAAACAACAATTGGACTACAGAAACTATGTCATTTTTATGTGCTGTTTGGTAGGCGAGTGAAGGAAGTGGTTGTGGGCAGTGTTTGCAAGGCTACAGTCATAAGAAAAAGTATGTGAACCCTTAAAATGTGATATGATCTTCGTCTGAGTCAAAAGTATAGACAAACACAAGGTGCTTAAGCTATTAACACACAAACAATTATAATCTTTGTGTCTTTATTGAACACACCCATTACACATTCACAGTGCTGATAGGAAAAGTAAGTGAACCCTTGGATTTAATAACTGTTTCAACATCCTTTGGCAGCAAAACCTCAAACAAGTGCCTCTACTAGTTGGTGATCAGACTTGATTGGCTGATTGTTTCCAGTTTCTTTTTCACAATTGCGAAGACAAGAGAGCTGTCTGAGAAATGCTATTATTAAAAACATAACAATTGCAAAGGCTATGAGGCAACCACCAAAGATCTTAAAATCCCTGTTTTAACAGTTTGCAAAGTTATCAAGACCTTTCACAGTCATAAAAATGTTAAAATAATTCCAGGACATGGTGGTAAGAAGAAACTCAATGAGAGAGGTCTGCAAAGGTTGATGCGAATTGTGTAAAAAGCACCACACAAGACATCTAAAGAGCTTCAGGCTGTCCTGGAACAATCTGGAGTGGTGGTTTCAGCCTATACCATACGCTGTACACTAAACCAAGTCGGGCTCCATTGGCGAAGGCCAAGGGGGGCACCACTATTGAAAGAGAGGCACATAAAGGCAAAACTAATGTTTGGAAAAACCTTCATAGTTAAGCCACAGTCTTTCTGGGACAGTCTTCTATGGACAGATAAAACAAAAGTAGAGCTCTTTGGGAATGCAGTTCTTCTTTTGATTATAGGCGACGCAATGAAGCCCATTAGGAAAAGAACACCCTACCTATAGTAAAACATGGTGGAGGTTCTGTCATTCTGTGGTGCAGCTTTGCTGCCTCTGGTACTGGACACATGGAATGTATCAAAGGAATGATGAAATCAGTAGATTATCAAGACATTTTAGAGTAAAATGTGTTACCCAGTGTCAGAAAACTAGGTTTGAGGTGAAGGGCTTGGGTCTTTCAGCAGGTCAACGACCCAAAGCACATATCCAGCAGCAGAAATGAATTATTGAAAAGGAGAAGATGGAGTGTTTTAAACTGGCCAGCAATGAGTCCTGACCTAAATTCCATTGAAAAAAGCTGAAATCTACCATTGCAAAAAGGACTCAAACTGCAAACCTAAAAGAGCTTGAACACATAACAATGGAAGAGTGGCAGAAATTACCAGCAGGCTTCTAGATGGCTACAAGAGGCTGCCATTGATGGCAATGGTTTTGCAACCAAATATTAGTGAAGGGTCCCAATAATCGTGTCTGGGGTACATTTTCTGTTTTTATTATTTCACTATTATTCCACATTATTCAAGTTTTGTTTTTTATTTTCTTTTGTTCAGTAACATTGGACATGTTATTAAAATATTTTGATTAAACAAAATTGGTTAATTTGCATTTATTTCTGAATGAAACTAAATTCTGTATTTAAAATTCAGGGGTCCGAATAATTTCAACAAGGGCTCTACCTTGATAAATCTGGGAACTCAATTTCCCCTCAATGATGGCAAGCTGTCCAGTCCCAGAGGTAGCAAATCAGCCCCAAATCATGATGCTCCCTCCACCCTATTGCACCTACACTGTGAATTTTTGAATGGTGTATTCAATATGGACAAAAACAATACTATGGTCTGTCTTATTAGTTAAAATAGATTGTGTTTGTTCATAATTGTAATTTAGATGAAGATCTAATCAAATCCATCCATCCATTCATCCGTTTTCTGCCACTTATCCAGAGCAGGGTCCACCTCCAGGAGCTCGTTAGCTCAGCATGACTAAAGGCTCTCTCTCCTTGTTGTGCAGGATGGACGTCTTAGACCTGGAGATCAGCTCATTGCCATTAACAAAGAGTCCTTGATAGGTGTAACCCATGAGGAAGCCAAAAGCATACTGAGCAAAGTCAAATTCAGGTGGGTGGTGCTTGTATTAGATATAATTTGCTCACTGAGTAACTCAAAGCAATTTGAGTCTATGAATTTCTGTAGAAACACAGTATACACATTACCACAGTATTACCTCTTTCCTCTGCTTATATGTACATCACTGTGTACATGCTTATGTCTTTGTATTTGTATGTATTGTGTCTCTAGCCAAGACAGTACGGTGGAGATAGCTTTCATCCCAGGTAAAGGACTTTTTCCAAGCAGCACGTCTCTCCACAATGGAGTCCAGCGAGCTGCGGGAAACAGCTGCAACTCTGGACGTTTAAAAGTCCACATCAGATCCCCTGAGGTCAGTTTGCCTATATATCACAGTGTAGTAGTAAAATCTCAAGTAATATACTCTGTGTGCCAAGGTATAATAAGAATATACTCTGTGTGTTACAGTATAGACCAGAATGTATTGGACATTTATCAAATGCCTCTTAATATTCAAACTCAATCATTAGGCTTGCAGTGAGTAATAGAACTGTTATGATTAATCTGAATTAAGAAAAATTATTACTATAACACACAGTTTTGAAATATTAAAGTTTTTTAAAATATAGCCTAAGATGCCTTGGAAATAATGGTGTCAGGAGATGCCCGGACTTACCCAGGCAGGCCGGGAGAGTTAGGGGTTTTCCAAAGGGACTGACACCATTGTTTCCAGGTATATATGGAGGATGTGACCAAATATGGAAAGCATTACACCGTTATTTCCTGACGAGGTGAAGTAAGTGGAGAGCCCACCAGCAAGGAGGAGCGAATTTGGGGTATAAAAGATGATGTCTAGCTATGCTTTTTTCAGTTGGTTTCCAGAGCTAACTCTGGTTTATCTCTTGTGAAAGAATAAACTCTATTGCATTGAACTCTAATCATCTCCAGTGAGCTTTTTTTGAACTTTTTGAGACTCCAGTAACTCTTCACCTTCACTGAAATTAAGTGTTGAAAGAGAGGGACAGAAATACACTCTGGCCCTGATCTGGACATCTTTTTCTCCAACAGTTCTGGACATTCTGTCAATGCATTCTCAGATTTCATTCTCATGTTTCCTAAAAATTACATTTATATACAACTGAATTGCAACAGCAAATAAATTTTGTATGAAATGTTATTGCGATCGGACGACATTGTTTTATCAACATAATGAATATATTTTGTTAACTACGCAAATCACTGATAGGTTCAGTATGGTTCTATCAGTAAAATGTTCACATACAATGTATTTGTTTTCCACCAAAATATCCAGTCTTATAGTACAATATACATTCCTATTGATGCGACGTTAATGAAATTTTTTATGGTTATGTTTAGTTACTCACTCACTGACCTTAACCAAAGGGATTTTTTTGCCTAAAAAACAGACAGGATCGTGGATGCGCACCCCGGTCTCTGGTGTGATAGTCGTGCACTTGTACCCGCACCATTCACTGCAACCACCTCCTGGTGACTCCACTGCCGTCAATAAATGTAGCGCTTCATTCATGCTATACCCTACACATTGAAAAATTACGCTAAAGGGTCCATATTTGATGACTTGAGAGTGATAATGTGTTGAAAAAGCAGAAGCAGTAGTATTTATAAGTGAATGAAAAATAATTAGACTTGGGTTTCCAAAACACGTTAGGCTCTTATATCAGTTTACTGACAGTAGGATGGAAGATAAAAGTTGATGAGCGAAAAGGGACGAAACTTTGGAGGTCTTTTTCTCAGCTAGTACAATTTAGGTAGGAATTGTTTCTTCTCTTGTTGTTCCTGCTCAAGGGGGAATGTTGGGTCTCTGTAAATATAACTATGAAAAGTGCCCTGAAAAAAACCTATGCTATGATTTAGAGCTATATAAATAAAACTGAATTGAACTGAATTTAATTCTTGTTACCTATGGAACCTGAAGCGTGCCTCTGGAATAAAGTAAAATAATTCTGTTTCCTTAATCACTGAATTGCAAAACAAAAATAAATAAATAAATGGTTTTTGATTTTGTAGTTCCATTTTAAAATTCAATTAATAATTAATCATTGAAAGACCTCATTTGGATTAAGAAATTTCAAAATAACATACTGGATACTACATTAAAGTGCCAAGTCTCAGATTTAATTTGAGTAGGTTTACATCAATATAGAAAGAATTGAGTGGGAGAGCCCTTTAAACACATAGTGCCCACATTTTAGGGGTTAGATTTAGATTAGCAGGTTGTAATCAGTTCAAAGTTTCTCATTTACTTCCCTTGTATCTGATTATGGAAAATCGTTGCCCAGCAATTCAATAATGGCTATCATCTCTTGGTTGTCATCTATACTACATGTTTATTCATTTATTCATTAACTCTTTTCCACAGTCAAATATATTTGTGTGTTTTCTGTGCAGATTTGTACAGAGGAGCCAGCCCCAGTGTCTTCACCTTCTCCTGACATCTGCCCACCAGATATTCATATTTCAGGTAGAAAACTTCACTACATACACTCTTTTTTTCCCCTGCATTTTTCTTCTATTTATAATCAAAGTCATCCCTCTGCTTTTGCTGCTCAGAGCTGTGTGGGGGTGCAGAGTAAGCTGCTGATTCACTGTGGGATTGGTAGAACTAGGAACCATGTCACCTTATATGGATTTGTTTCGTTAATATGGCTTTATGTAACTTTAAAGGATAAGTCCAGCAACATTCGATTTTTCTTACTGTCACTGAGTTCCAAACAAACAAAGAACGTATCCTGCATGATCGCGCATGTGACCAAAAATCTGTGAAGTGTGACTAAATGTTTTTATTGGTTGAACCATTGTGCCTGACATTTAGCAGATCTGTATCTGCATATTTATGCGTGAAACTTTTTTTTTTCCCCACCCACTTTCTGTGAAGATCTGCTCCTACTCTGCCTCTGATTGGCTCTGACCCTGATATTCTGCTTCGCTGAGTGCGGGCTGGGAAAAAAATAAGGCATGTGTATGTGTGAAACCGCGCCCTGTACTCCTCCAGAAACATCCCCAAATTAAAATACACCGATAACTGAAAATAAAGAGAACTATTGATTGTTTCTTCATCAAGAAAAATGCTCCAGTACCCACTACACCTGTCCCTAGCCTTGAGAGGCCCAGCCCAGACCCAACATCATTTGTAGAGGTAACTGCTCCACCACCTATCTCCCCTGTCCCCTAAAATGCCTAATCCTCTGAGAAAAATTTTGAGTGCACCTAATTTATGTGCTGGTGCACCTAAATGAAAAGTTAAAGTGTACCAGTGAATCCAATGTAAATAGTTGGTCTGGAGCCCTGTATCATACTTACAAGTATTGTGTTTATCCAAAAGCTTGATATATTTTATCCTTCTTTGCCATAGAGCTCCAGCGTCCTTAAACTATTAAAAACACATCAATGAGCCACACAGTTGAACTGGATGACATGTTCCTTCCTTAAGCACCACTGGTATAGTGGTGATAGGTGGGTATACTGTTGCTTCAATAGACAACCCGATTCCCTAGTCTCCCTGGCCAACTTTAACTAGATAACTTGTTTAATTTGAAAGTAATTTAATGTAATGTAGAATGTATGTACATTTACTTAAGTACTGTACTTAATTATAAATTAAAGTTACTTGTACATTACTTACAAGTATTATTACAAGTGTTTCCAATTTGGCCAAGTTTATACCTCTGCTTCACAACAATTTCATGGGAATTATTGTACTTTTTACTCCATTCTATTTATTTGTCAGGTTTAGGTACTATTTCCTTCACAGATTGACATTTTACACATTGATAAAATGTGATGCTCTACTATAGATTACTCTATCCAACAGTAATAATATATAACAGTCACAGGGGGCACTTCTCTGAATTATCAGTAGCCTACTCTTCTGATACTTAAACTACATTATGCTAACAATTTCAACTTTTACTCTTAATGGAGTGTTTTTATATTGTAGTACAACAACCTTCAGGATCTAAATATTTCCTCCAGTGCTGACTGTGGTGCCACCGTATACTATTGTAATCTAACATTATGTTCGTCTCATCGTCTCCTTGTGAAGATGCCTCTCCTTCCAGCTCCTAACTGTCATCGGTGTAATTGTTGTCAAATGGTTTCTACTTCTTCACTTCATATTTGTAGTTGTGTGAGCTGTGGGGCTCATGGGTAATTGGAGTAGCAGTTAAAGTCATTTGTTCCCTGAGATTGGGCAGCAGCTCTCCTCCTCCCTAGTGCAGATTCAATGTTGCCTGTGAGGAAGCACTGCTCTAAAGGCCAAAGTCCGGGAACAAAAGTCTCCTGTTTGCAGTTAACGCCACAGAGTACTGTACATAAAAGAGAGACATGATTGCCTGTAACCTGGAAGATGTGCACTGATATGCATCATAGCTATTTGTACCTCTGCCCAGGAGTGGGTACACACCATATACCTGTGTATACGCACCTATTCAACTCTGATGAACACTGTTCATTTTGACTCAATTCCACATCCTCTGTACTGCTGCCTGAAATATTTACTAGAGCACCAAATGTGGATCCACCACTGAAAATATTCCCCAACAAATGCAATATTTCCTCCTGTCTGAATAATGTTTCTTATAAACTAAAGTGACCACCTGTTTTAGGAAAATATCGAACCTTTTTTTAATTAAGCTCTATATTTGTGAGGTGTTTTTAAGGATTTATGTTGGCAGAAAGTAATGAGGGACAGATTTTACGGTTCTGATGTTTTCATGAATTTTGATGACAGTAAGAAAAATATAGAGTATACCAACCCCCATGTGCTTAAAAAATACATAATGATGCATGTTTATATCGTTGTTTTCTGTATGTTTCAGTGGTTGTTTGTCCTGTGATGATCACTGCTCTTTGGTAAACACATCACTAGTTACAACACCCATCTCATTCCCTTCACCACCTCTACCATCCTGTTTATTTGTATAATATAGTTTAACAAAGCAGCTAAGCCATAAAATAACCTTTAAAATCTATTAAACACCTGCCAAATCAGATTTGAGATTCAGTGATTTGTCCTAGAAGTCCCTCAAATCTGACACATATTAACCCAGCTGATCCAAGAATGAAAAACAGGGAACATTTGCTCCCCTTTAGAGATTGGGGATTAGGTGGAGAGGACAAGATGGGATTTAAATGAGCCACAGCACAGTAGGGGGCCTACGGGTACACAGGAATGTTAGTGATCATGAAAAGGTCCCATCTTAACAATAGTGGGTATAGTCCATCATTGTTTTTAGCAGTAGCATGTCTGTATTGGAGATAGAATAAAAGAAAGAATTAAGAAGCAAGACAAAAACTGTATTAGGGAGAAGACAATGCCTTCAGTGCTGTGATGGTAATTCAATCCTTCATCCTCTCCCCAGTGTATCTGAATTGCAGCTGCTGGTAAGATTATCGATCCTTAAAAGCAAATCAGAGTGTCTTTTTAATGCTGAAGTTTGCTTCATCTGCAGTGATCTGATAAATAAAAATAGTTATGTAAAATTAGTTTTCTGGTATTATGTTTAACAAAACGTCATGAGCCAAAACTGCTGATATGGTAGCAGCATATAAAATGACTGACAGATGATAACAGACATAAATTTCTCCCTAGTTCTGCCTACTTCCAAAGCTTTTCCTATCCCGTCAGAGTTTAAGCAATAATAGGTGGAAGAGGGTAAAGACAGTTAGCATCTAAGTGACCATACTAACTATAGGGACATCACCTCTCCATTGGCTTCAACACTCAGATATGGTAAATGCTGCAGAAACCAGGCATCATAGTAACAACAGTTAAAAGTGGGCTGCTGAAATTAAC
>NC_053402.1:4148030-4168030 GCF_016859285.1 Xiphias gladius
TATGTATGTATGTATATATTTATATATATGTATGTATGTATATATGTATATATATGTATGTATATATGTATATATGTATATATATGTATGTATGTATATATGTATGTATGTATATGTATATATGTATATATGTATGTATGTATATATGTATGTGTAAATGAAGAGTACAGAAGCCTCAACTTTGAAGTATACAGAAAACCCAAACACACAAG
Organism: Xiphias gladius; assembly: GCF_016859285.1. Taxonomy (NCBI): domain Eukaryota; kingdom Metazoa; phylum Chordata; class Actinopteri; order Istiophoriformes; family Xiphiidae; genus Xiphias; species Xiphias gladius. The sequence goes on from NC_053402.1 coordinate 4,148,243, forward strand.
ATCAGTATTTACACTTTGATTTTCATCACCTAAGGGAGCACAAGCTGGGGGTTATCAGATACCTAGCCCATCAGGCTCAAAATGTGCCCACAATCGAGAGGGGAAGGAGATTGAGTGAAAGCACATCAGGGAAGGACTTAAAATGTGGTTACTCAAACTGGGCCTTCGTCAAAACCACAAAAAGATACAGAACAGTGAGAGAAGAAAACAACAATAAACTGAACAACTTTGTCATTCCTTACATTGGGAGTATATGTTGGACTATCTGGAAAAAGTCCGGAGGATTTTCAGCAAACACTGCATCCCTGTGCATTTCAAGCCCAGTAACACTCTGAGGTAGAGGCTTGTCCACCCTAAGGACAAAAAACCCAGACATAAACAGAGCAATGTAGTGTATGCAGTTTAATGCAGCGAGGAATGCACAGACCTGTACACTGGGGAAACAAAACAACCATGTCACAAACGCATGACACAACAAAGGAGAGCCAACTCCTCAGGTCAGGACTCAGCAGTCCACCTACATCTGCAGGACAAGGAACACTCACTTGAGGGACAGCAATGTACACATTTTGGCCAGAGAAGACCAATGGTTTGAAAGACGAGTGAAAGAAGCCATTGACATCAAACTGAAATGACCATCACTTAACAGAGGAGGTGGTCTATGACACCACTTATCAGCCACTTACAATTTAGTCTTGAGATCCCTCCCCAGGCAGTTTTAACACCCATTCACGCCATGACTCATGTGACCCTAACAACTGACCAGTTGGACAGGTGGGTCAACAACTCACATGTGACCTCAACGACTCTCAATGTATTAACGACCCCACAAGAGGTTAAATGCCTGGGACTCCTCACCAGTCAGTTAGAACTAAAGAAGCCTTTTGAATGAGAGGTGAAATGTCTTCAAGAACCTCAAGCAAGTCAAGATGCCTTCATATAGAACTTAGAAATAGCCATTAGAAGATGGTAAATACTGGTCATAAAGGTTTGTACATGGTTAGCAACAATATTCAGATAGGCCGGGGCATTCAAACCATCATTGATTGGTATAAAGGGGCCTGAAGTGTGCCAAGAAAACATTCTTCGCACCATTACACCAGCCTGGACTGTTGATACAAGGCATGGATTCATGCTGTTGACGCCAAATTCTGACCCTACCATCTGCTGCCTCAGCAGAAATCCAGATTCATCAGACCAGGCTATGGTTTTCCAGTCTTCAACTTTTCAGTTTTGGTGAGCCTGTGCCTGCTGCAGCCTCAGATTTATTTTCTTGGCTGACAGGAGTGGATGCCAACGATGTTGTAGCCCATCTGTTTCAAGGTTGGATGCGTGTGCATTCGGAGATGCTTTTCACAGTTGTAAAGAGTGATTATCTGAGTTACCGTAGCCTTTCTGTCAGCTTCAACCAGTCTTGTCATTCTCCTCTGTCCTCTCTTATCATCAAGTGCTTTCCCAGAATGAAAAAGAATAAAATCCCAGGAGATAAGTAGTTTCAAAAATACTCAAACCAGCCCATCTGGCACCAACAATCATGCCATGCTCAAGTCATTCAGTTCACTTTTCCCCCCATTCTGATGTTTGATGTTCCCATTAACTGAAGCTCCTGACCTGTATCTGCAGAATATTTATATATCTACACTAATTTATTTAGGTTATTGAAGAAAAATATTAAGCAAATTCACACCAAGGATTTTTCTCAAACTGATTAATTAATTTAGAACTTTTTCATAGTTGCACTTTTTCACCCCCACCCCCAACCTCTCTCTTCATCTAGTTATTGCTGTCTCTCTCTCACAGTTGGTGTCTGCTTGCTCTATCATACTTGCAATATTCATTTGTTATTTTTACCCTATTAACACATTCTCTGTCTTCTCTGCCTCTCACCCCCTGCCGTCCAGCTTCCTATCTCTCTGCTCTCTATTTTCCTCTGCCTTGTTCTCTGGCTGTGTGTCTCTGCCCTCTTAACAGTTTTGTTATCATTATTCAGCTTTGATTTTAATTGTGTCTTAACCCTGCTCAGGCATAGGTTGACCCTAATCTACCAATTCATTAATGGGATTAGAGAGACAGAGAAAGTTTAAAAATTGCATACATGCACAATTCTCTTTTGATCTGTTGGCTCCTTTGCTAATGCAAAATAGAAAGAGGGAAAGATGGATTATGGATATGTTTAGCACCGTGAGATACTGTAATAGGCGAGGAAATGTCATGAAGGACAAAAGTGAAGAGGAATGGCGAGAGAAGCAACCATTTTGAAGTACTGAACAGAATACAGTGTTTGGTTGTTGGTGTGTTTGTTAACATTGAGAGATCAGGCATTTATGAATATTACTGTATATGAACCTTGCTTAAGGTTCAAACAATAGATGGCTATGACAGGGATTGACTGTTGTGCCATGCACAGTGTATAAAGGTCAGCTTTTCAACAAAATTTTGTCACTGGTTCAAAGATTGAAATGGGCCAATGTGTCTGTGGAATCTACTGCCAGATTTTTGGTGGTTTAACTCACACAAAACCAGTTTCAGGGTGTTTTAAAATATACATTTAATATGTCTTAATGGATAAAACTGGTGGTTGTCTATGTGGTTGTCTATTACCAGTAAGCCTTTAGCTGTTACTCTGGCCTTCTTAATTACCTTATGGAGCATTCTGTGTTGTGCCTTTGGAGTCATCTTAGCTGGGCTCCCACTTCTAAGGAGAGCATACACAGAAATAAATCATCTCAATTTATAAGCAGTTTGTCTGACTATGGACTGATGGATATCTAAACTCTTTGAGATGACTTTGTAACACTTCCATGCTTTATGCAAATCAACAATTTTTGATTGTAAGTTCTCTGTGATCTCTTTTTTGTGAGAAACAGTCACTATCAGAAGATGCTTCTTGTAAACAGCAAACTCAAAATTTTTTAGCATTTTTTATAAGTCAAAGTAGCTCCAACCCACACCTCAAATCTGGTTTCATTGATTGGACTCCAGGTTTGGTAACTCCTGACTCCACTTAGCTTTTGTCGGTGCCATTAGCTGAGGGATTCACATACTTTTTCCAATCTACACAGTGAATGTGTAGAATGCCCCTACAGCTGCTGTCAATCAAACACAGACACAACAATCCAATAAGCTGAAATGATTTCCCCAAAGTCCTTTTTTCTTCCCTTTAATGAAAAACTATACTAACTGATTTCTGACTATCAAAGGGATGACTGAATGTGATTTCAGTTGGGCTTTAACAGATTAAATATGAAAAAAAATGTAAAAGATGTATGTATAGGGGTTCATTCTTCGTTCTTCAATTGTTTTCAATAAAACAGCAGTTTAGAAATCACTCTCACCGCAAAGTGCATTCAGTATCTGTTCTGGTGCTTCTTAACATATCACACGATCTTCCTCAGCAGATGGAATTTACCTCGTTCACTTTTTGATGATGATTTCCATTTTTTTCTGAGCTCTTTAACCTTAAAGTGTAATTGTATAATTGAATAGATAAAGTTTGTAGTGTATAATTTGATATGTTAATTAAATTTCATATATTTTATAAATATGAAATATTAAAAAGGAAAGGAGCAGCTCTAAAAACTTACTTAGTAGCTAATCATAGATGGGAATGTGTTACAGGATGTACTGGAAGAATTTGGACCAGTAATCTCAGCATTACTAAAATCCTGGCTACGGCCCCAGACTCAGCCCCCAGCCCATTAATGTAGAAAAATATAGAATGTAACCAGAGTTATTCTATAAACATAGCTCTGTGCAGAAACCTGCAAACAAGGTATAAAATGAATTTAACTGAATGTTTTTAAACTAAAGTAAAATGGAAATATACATTTAGCTGACAGTTTATTAGGAACACTTAGCTAAAACTAATTCAGTCTACTCCAAGAGTCCTGCGATTAATCGTACGCTCACAAAGGTTATAATGTTCAGTTTTTGTCGAAACTGTTTTACAGAGGTGTTGATTGAACTTAAGCGTCATTTTGTCGAATGTAGTTTGTGCTGCTGTTGATTTGTATTTTGTTATACTGAGAGGTTTTTCAAATATTTTGTCCAATCCATGTATATCAACAACTCTCAGTAGGCAAACCCAAACATTGCATATGTAAATGCTGAAACACTTTTTGGTCAAGATTGAAAGAATATCATGATTTATAATTTTTACAGTAACACAAATTGCATGCAGAGTGCTGCTGTTTGATGAATGTACATAGGCATACTGTAGTACTTCATCGGAAGTAATGTTATGATGGCTCCATGGTAAAAAAAAAAAATCTCTATGTGCCTCTCTGTCTTTATCTCCTTTACCTTTCTGTCTCTGTCTCTCTCAGGCCTTGTCCTTCCTTGGATTGGATGTCACAGAAGAGAAGAGAAAGAAGTTGAGACAGAATCTGACCACAGACCCACAAGGCACTGTGGCCTATGGAGGTGAAGCACACTTACAAACACACACACACACACACACACACACACACACACACACACACACACACACACACACACACACACACACACACACACACACACACACACACACACACACAAACAAGTCACACACCTATCCAGTTGTGTCAACAGTAATATGAAAGATCTGAGTTGAAATCCTGTCAAATCACAGTAATGGCTGCATGTCACTTACTGGTTGCGTCACTTGGTGTAACATGGTGTCACATTGTGTAACTGTGAGGCAGCTGTGTCTGTTTGTACCTAGGCTGTTGGTCATGGTTTTCTAGCATTTCTATGACTCCAACGAATGTACCTGTCCACACATGTAAATATTCATTGACAGCAGGAGCCTGTTAATAAATGTAATGCATAAATAAATGTCAAAATCTAAATCTTCAAAGTTTATTTAATGGGCACACGTTACTTAATTTAATGTTTTTTCCATATCTATATCTAGAAATACAAGTGATGTTTTGATCAAATTACTGCTAAAAATCAAATTCTGACTTGTCTCACAAAAGTCCAGATGCCAGGATGGTACAGGCATTTCAATTAGATGCAAATAAAATTGTCAAAGCCATGATGTGTAGGTGGCTATGATAAAACACAGACTAGGCGCACAGTATAAAGTTAATAGTGGAATCTTACAACCATAAACTGTGTGTTTGAGCCAAATGAGCCCTTAATGACAAGAACCATACATACCCTGTGAACAGGGTATTACAGGTCATTAAAGATCTGATATTTAATATTCTGAATGTTTTTTTTCTTTCCAAAGTTCAACCAGCAATTCAAATTTCAAATAAAAGTGACTAGCTTACAAGCTTTTCTGTGTTACAGTGCAAAAACAATTTGTATACAACAAATGTAAAACGCTGCCATTCATCTAGTTTTGAAAAACCTCACCTGTGGCTGAGCTTCACAAAATTGCAACAATCAAGCTGCTGTACGGCCTCCTGAACTAGACTGTTTTGGATCAATTTGTTTTGTATTAAGATTCTCACTGGGCCCAAATATCTTTTCTTTGCCACTTTGAATTTTTATTGTGAATGGTGAGTCATCACTATTAGACTTGTACTAGAGCAGAGTTTCCTGTTTGTGATGGAACACCATCAAACTGATTCAAAACCCATTGATTGAACCTGGGAATAACAGATAAGCTTTGAACAACATCTGATGATATTCCTAGGAGGTGACTGCAAGACCACCAACACAGTTAACACCTATTTATTTATTAATTCCGATTAGAGGTTTTTCTTTACCTTCAATGTCAGTGTGAGTTTTGGCTTCAAGCAGTTTAGATTTTAAATGTTCTTAATCATGTCAGACTTAATATTTTTAAGTGTTGAAACAAGTGTTAAAGCTTTCCAGTTGTTTCAGCAGTATAGATAAGGTCTAAAGAAAAAGGGCGTGCATCGTTGAATTAAGCACATTGTGCTTTGAAAAACGTGCAGAAACTGAAAGTAGAGATAAAAGTAAAGATTCTTTTAACTTGATGACATAAATGAATAGTATCAGTGGACATTTATTATCCCATATTGTATGGGTAATGATGTATTAGTTCAGTTCTTCATATTCTCTTAATGATCTCTGAGATTTTACGTTTGTCTGTATTAAACATTTCTGCCTTTAGATGTATTAATTGTTCTCTTAGCAGCCATGGTTACCCTGGCTTTTCTGTAGCAAAAAATTTCTTTCTCTGCCTGTCTGTTGACTCTCAGACTTTGTGGAGGCCACCCGAATCACCTTCCAGGACAACCTCGAGGAGCTGGATTTAGGAGCGGGTCCCTTCATGTTCTCCTATCATGAAGCAGCCAGTCTGATGGACACATCGGCCTTCCATTCACCTGTAAGCAGCTCTCACAGCCTCTCATATGCCAGCAACATCCCAAGGCTTATGACTATTAAACTGACTCAAAACCGCACCAAGTAACACATTGAGACATTGTACTTGGTGGAAGAAATAGACTGATTAGAAAATACATAATGGGGTTAGCTTTAAACAGATAAATCTCTTTGTTTTGTGTGTGTGTGTGTGTGCATGCATGCATGTGTGTTTGTGCGTGTGCAGACATATGAATCAGAATGCAGCTACAGCAGTGAGGAGATGGAGCAGTTTCAGACAGAGGTGAAGCAGCTGCAGAACCAGATGAAGCAGCTCAAGGTGAACACACACTCACACAAACTAATGGTAGTTGGATAAAGCTTGTGTGACCGCCAAACAGCCATAATTAGATAAAGCAATTGTAATTCACTAAACTATCTGTCAAAGATTCTCTTGGGGCATCCTACCATGTAACTGACATAAAGACGGGAAGGACTGGATGGGTCATGCAAGACAAAAGCTGGTGCTGAGTACATTTTATGTGATGTGGAAGACAACAGTTGATGATAAGTTCAGTATTATTGTGTCATACAACCTCTTTGACCGTCATCTTTTTTATTTTTTAACACAACATGAGGTGATGAATCCTCTCAGCCCACAATTGTTTGGCTGCTGTAAACAGATACACCAGTCGCTCCACTGTCGTATTTCTGACAAAGTAGGTGTGTTTTCAGCCTGCATTTTAGACGTGTAGTGCTAGTAGCAGATTCAGAACATGTAAATGACTAAGAATTGCTGAATGACTGACATTGTGGGAGTGAAGACTAAGGTGGCACTCGGCCCACAAGCTCAGTTGGAAGACAATGTACACAAGTCCTTTTTGACCAAATGAAATGTACCAGCTGGAAAAGGGCTGAAGGAAGTGGTCTCTCTGTTATGTAGTCTGAAAGCCACAGAGGGCTCAGAGCCACTGTCCTGATGTTAAAGCTGTAAAATCCTCCTGGGCTTGATCTGCTGCCTCTCTTGGCAGGTGATGCTGAAGGACATGGAGCATAGCAAGAAAACCCTGGAGGAGGAGCTGCAGAAGACCTCAGAGGTGAGAGATGAGCCAGAAAAGTGTTACCAAAGTGACACACCTGTGTTATTTTACATGACTTTAGATGCTGAAACCAGTTACGTAAATGCCAGTGCCATTTCAGTTTTTTATGATTAGATTTATTTATCATTATTATCATTATTATTATTAACCACAGAAGTTTCTGTTTTTTCAGAAAGCATGTTTGACTGTCGAGGAAAACACTCGTCTGAAGAGTCGTTTGCAGGCAGCCGAGGCAGAGGCAGTGCAGCGGCAGGCCAGTGGTGCTGAGCAGGATTACGAGGTAGTTATCCAGCTGCTGGAGGCTGAGATCACAGACTTGAAGAACCAGCTTGCCAGCAAAAGGCAAGAACGAGGAGTGGAAGCCACCAAGGTAAGTGTCAAGCAGGTACTCATCTATTTCTATCTCATGCTATTTTCTACTTCTACTGCATTTCAGTTTTACTAGTTACTGTAGATTCTAATTACATACAAAACATGCGATCAACAAAGAAAATGTATACTCAACAATACATGAAGTAGTTTAAATTAACGTTGGCCACCTGCAACATTAAAATGCTGAATAGATGTTAGTGCATCAATAATGATAATCCAATAATATGATATAATATAATATGTAATAATATAACACTCTGAGTAAGTGCATTATGCGTACTATTACTTTTGATACTTTAAAGGACCAGTGTGGAGGATTTAAGGGGATCTATTGGCAGAAATGGAATATAATATTCATAATTATGTTTTCATTAGTGTATAATCACCTGAAACTAAGAATCATTGTGTTTTCTTAAGCTTAGAATGAGCCCTTCATATTTAAATTAAATTAGCAGGTCATCCTCCACGGAGCCGGCCATGTTCGACCGCCATGTTTCTACAGTAGCCCGGAATAGACAAACCAAACACTGGCTTTAGAAAAGGCCTTTCGCAGTTGTACATTACCTGAAGGTAACGTAAAACCAACAGTGGTAGGTTCTCCTACACCCTTGGAAAGAGAGGGGTGAGGGGAGGGTTATTCCGTAGCTTGCATTCTGCAACCTCACCGGTAGATGCCATTAAATCCTAAACACTGGTCCTTGTAGTATATTTTGCTAATAATACTTTTAGTATTTAGATCTGATACTTGGACACTCTAGTTGTATTAATCTTAATATGCAAATTAAGTAGGCGGGTTGGTGGACTTGTGAACAAACTTCCTAGGTCAAAGGATGTGATGCCGCTGTATGGAGTCTACCAATTTTTCCTTTGCAGAAGTAGGACTTGTCTATAACTTTTTGAAGGGCAGCTTGAGATAGCAGGAAGAGTTAGTTGATCTTTTAGCTTGTTGAAGTGATTTCTTTCTTAAGAATGTGGTCACACTGTACAGATTGCATTTATTTTATACAAAAGTACATATGAAATTCATGTTTTCACAGGTGGAAATTAGAAGGGATTTACATGTTCATAAGTCACATGTGAAATGCATTTTCACTTGATAAAATGCACATGTGCTATTATACCCCTGGTTGAGATCTGATCACAGGGTGAACCAGATCACCCCCCGATGTAGCCTGGCTGATTGCAGTGTTATATGTGCGGTTTAACACCTGAATTAACGTGTGTTTTTTTCTTATCCAGATTAGACATCAGGATACAGATCAGATGTTAATACCAGATGGAAATTAAATCTTATTCAGAGGTCTAAAGGAAGGTGCAAAGTTCAGCTGGATTTATGCTTGATCCAAGTGGCTATACCATTGGTTACAGTACTCCGGTAAATCGTGTAGGTTTTGATTCATAGTTGATCTGTCTGAATTTATGTTTCTGTTGGACAATATCACATAGATCCCCTGCAGACAGGAGGTAAAACAGCAAAAGCTACTTTGTGTAAGAACAACCTCAACAACTTGTATGGACTCAAGCCCAGAGCCAAAAATTGACTGTTTGATATTATGTGGAGTTAAAAAAACTGAACAAAGCTTTTCCTCTCTTCTGTCTTCCCTCCATCCTACATCACAAGCTGGACGCCCTGCAGTTGGCTGCCCAATTTTGTAGCCTTGTCTCTGTTAAATACATCAAGCTGCATTTCTAACAGCCCTACTCACTGATCCACCTAACTCTATGTTTTTACTCACAGCCTGCTTTGATGAAAAGAAGGCTTTGTATTTATTTCCTCTGGCTCTCAGGCTTACTGCCTCACTACCTGTTGCTTTTCATCTCAGTTGGTAAATCCTCTGTCTGTACACTGGCGCAATGCCTAACAGGAATAAGCTATGAGACAAAGCACTGCCCAGTGACAAAGAAGATAAGAGTAAAACAGAAATTAGTACAAAGAGTCTTTGAAAGCTCTTCACCATCCTCCTCTGAGTACCACAGAAAGTGACAGCTGCTGCAACACATGTTTAAATATATGCTCTGATCAACTGGTACCTAGCTCTTACCTCTTCTTCCCTCTTCTTTTATTCCTTCCGTCCCTGTTCCTTTTCTTTTCTCCTCACTTCATTAGTTCTTTCCCCTTCCTCCTTCATTCAGTGTGTTTCCATTCACCTGATTTTATGCACATTTTCAATTTGCACATAAAAAAACAGAATGGATTCTCTGGAAATTAAAAAAAAATTAAAATATCGCAAAAAAGTTTTTATGCACGTCTGGGGTGGAAAAGTTGGTGTATCAATAAAAAGCAAAAAAGTAACAAAGTGCGAGAGAATTAACTCCACCAGCTGTTTATCTGTGTAAACCTCAACATATTCACGTAAGACAGTTTTGACTTCAGCATAGTTGATTGTCAAGTAGAGTTTAAACAGCATTGTTACAGTGTGCAGGTCCAAAACAAATCTGAAGTCAGTATTTAAAAATAATTCAATGTTAAAAAAGTCACACCCTCTCCTATATCCTCAGGCTATGCAGAGGACCACCACGTATCTCTGCTTTATTCTGTGTTATTACAAAGCTGCTGTTATACTGTACAAATAAACTGACAAAAATTTGAAAAAAGTTTTTTTAGATATTGTATTTACAGAATAGAAGTTGGTTCATACATTACGCGATTAAAGCATATTGCTGCTGTCCAGGGAAAACCATGTGTTCCATTGTGGTTGGATCATCTTTTTAAGCAATATAAACCCATGTAAAAACCCATTGGATCATTTGAAAAATGCATTGAGCAAGGCACTATTTCTTACTTCATAAAAATTTCATAGACAAAATCATTTGAGTACAAGTGGACACACTGACACAAATTATTTAGTGGGTATTTCTGTGTGTGTGTTTGTAAGGAGGAGGTGCTGGAGCTGAACAGGAGGCTGACAAGCATTGACTGCCAACTGAGGAAGTCAGAGATGAGCAGGAAACACCTGGAGATCTCCAACAAGAAACTACTGTGCTTTGCTCAGGTACAACTCTTAACTGGACATACCCGATAAAAAGTGGTTGTCTGTCAACTCCCTCCTGTTATTTTGTTTAAATTAGGTTTTCTGTGTTGACATTAAAGACCACAGTTTCCATTTTGTTATTACAGCTTGCCAAATTCTATATATTTTTCTTTTTGTCAACATATCCAGTGAAAACACACAAACCAAAAATAAATGTATCTTACCATCAAGTATTGTGTGTATCAAAGCCTGATATATAATAATATATATCTTATTCCTCTGTGCCATAGAGTTCCATTGTTGTCCAAAAATTATTAAAAACACATCAGTGAGCCACACTGTTGTGCTGGGTAACATGTTCCTTCATTACCATTAACACACACACTGTAGATTATTTTGACTCAATCCCATATAAATCGTACTGCTGCTGGAAATACACAAGAGCACCAAATGTGGATTAATCGCCAGCTGAAAATAGTCCCCAACAAATGCACTATTTCCTTCCGTGTGTTTGTTAAAACCTACAGTGAGCTGCTCTTTTAGGAACTAACTGAACATTTTTAAAAATGAAACTATATGTTTGTGGATTGATTTTATAAACTTTATGTTTTCAGTGGGAACCAGTGTGCTTGGTACTTGGGAGTCACAGTCAGTGTAGGGAAGTCAGAAAGTGTTGAAAGACAGACTCAAACATTGTTAGTTTGGACTTTTTGTGGGATTGTTGACAATAAGAAATTAAATAACACCAGATTTATACTTTTATGTATTTGAATGTTGATTCTGTAAAAATTACTTTAGAATACTTATTCTTATGTGCTATTTTGCAATTGTGCTATGATTAATATTATCAAGAATCACTCATGAATTATTCTATAAATTTTAAAGAATCTCAGGTCTGTAAGATGATTCCTATGACTTAGCACCTATTTCAGTTTTAAGAAGGGGCAGGTCAGTAAAAAGAGATCACCTTCAAAGGTGTAGGTGTCTGGGGAAAGGTTTTACATTTAAGATTTATAGTTTTTCTGGCTTATAGCAAAACATCTGTGTCATAAGCTTGTTTGGAAAATAAGAGCTATATTTTTAATGATTCCTAGTGGTTGCCAGTGGAGTGTGATAAAATTCATTTTTACATAATAGGCCTGTAAGACTGTAAATAAATGGGAAATCACTCCATGACAATCAGCATATGTTAAGTCACAATGCATAAACCATGCAGACTGGGACACTGCATGCAGTTTCTTCAGCAGACTGCGCTCTGAGCCAATCAATAATTCCATGACAGTTCTAGACATATCCATCTGTTATCAGCCCCCCAAACTGTTTTGGAGCCAGTCTGCCCCACAGCGGCTGAAGGACACACTGCAGCTCTCTGCACAGTATGTTAAACCAGCCCGAACACTGTACATGGTGTTCCTACCTGAACCCTTCTGTGAAAACGATTTAATGTCTATATTGTTGAAGCAGTAACATATACATATTGTATAGTTTTATCTTCTCCTGCCTCTGAAAGACTTGCGAAGTACAATGAGGAAGATGGCGCTACAGGATATCAGGGTTTTGATTGTACATTGGTAACATTATATGGCACATGTATCCAGAAAAGACTGACGATAAAAAAAAGACACTGGCTGTGTCACAACCTCATTCACTCGCATAATACTCAATATATACGTAGACTGTCAGCAGTTTACTCTATAGTGAGCAGTTAATCGAGATTTCAGACTCATGGAACTTTGCATTGTGGGATTGTTTGCAGAATGTAGTGTACATGTCATGGACACTACTTTTTTGTTACATTGTTAGAATTCTTTAAGCTGTATAAACACGCAATACAATTCACACTCAGTAGTTGGACACTCAAATAAATGAAGGACAGCAAAAATAATGCACTATATAACAAATAGGGAGGTATTTTGGTTGCATCCACATATATCACTTTTATTTTCAGACTGTTGGATCCAATCAAAGTTTTACATGGTTCAAGACATGTGTATAAATGTGATTAGATGATACTAATCAGCTGGTTGCCACGCAGCTGATGAATTAGCCACTGACACTATTTAAGCGCTCTGCCTGAACAACACTTTACTCTGTTCATTACAACATATAGAGGATATGTGATATTTTGGACATAAATTACAGTTTGATGTCGAACAAATGCAATGTTACCCAAAACAGCCAAAATAAAACAAATTCTTTCATTTTATTGAAATAGGGTTTCTACATTTAATATAGGAACTCAGTACCGCTGCTTAAGTCAGATGCAAACCAGAACTGAGGTGGGAAGTGAAAACAAAAGTGGAGATCTTCATCAACATGGACCAATGGAAAGGTTTACCTGAATGCAAAGGGCATATATTAATTTTCAAAACTTGGAGCCCCAATCTAAAAATGACCTGAGGACAGACAGACCCAGTCCAAAAAGACACAAATAATGGGACCTGATCCAAAATATGGTCAACCAGAACAGACCCAAATAGAGAGAGGAAGTCAACACTTACACCTGACCCGAGACAATACAACAGGACTCTACCCTAATAGACTGAACACAGTATGTTTTGGCTCTGATCCTACTTGGGTGCATCTTTTCTTTCCCCTTTCAGCTCCCTCTAAAAACACTTAATAGCCTTCTCTCTCTGCAGCCCAATTTTGATGTAACAGGAAGACCTGATCTCTGTACTGGTTCAGTGTTATTTCTAAAACAGCTTTGTCACAGAACCTTTCATAACTGTTACATTATCGCTCTCTTTAGAATGTCCACAAAGTGCTGACAACACCCAGCCTGTTTGGAGGAGAAGGCGGGTAAGAGACCCTGAACGTCCACTGCTCAACATCACATTATTAGTTCCCATATCTCTGCAGTAAGAGTCCTGTTGTAATCCTTCCTCCTGTGTATGTGCTCTGTATATATCAGGAGCAACAGGTCGTCTCCAGCCACTGACAGCCCCGACACCCCATCACCACTTCCTGATCCTGCCTTCCAACTGGCTGCTGAGGCCAAAGAGCTCGTGGTGGGGGTCTTCAGTGTCACTGCTGATGGCAAAGGTACGGAGTACAGACCGGAATACACTAGAGCAAGCTAATAAAAGACTTGACTAGAATACTCAACAATGCACCACACTAGAGCTGAAACAACTTGTGGAGTAATCAATTTTGTAGATCATCATTAATCTGCAACAACTTTGGTAATTGATTATTGTTTAATCCATTTTCCGAGCAAAAATAACATTTCATTGGTTTCAGCTTCTCAACATTAAATATTTGCTGCTTTGATTTTATAGATAGAAAACTGAATGTATTTGAGTTTTGGACTGTAAGACAGACTGTAAGAACAAACAAGCAAGAGCTAAATTTGGGAGGGGCATTTTCACTATTTCCTCACATTTATAGTAATAATAATAATCATGATACCACATTTTATTAATACAGCGCTTTTCATAACAAATGTTACACATTGCTCCACAAGGCAATAAAGCAAGATACATTTAGGTACATTAGTATTTGGACAGTGGCACAATTTTCGTAATTTTGCCTCTGTACACCACCACAATGGATTTGAAACAAAGCCATTAAGATGTGATTGAAGTGTAGACTTTCAGCTTTCATTCAAGGAGTCCCTTATTTTCAGAGGCTCAAAAGTAATTGGACAATTTCCTTCTAATCAGTTTCATGGCCAGATGTGGCCTGTTTCCTCATTGTTTCATGACAAATTAAGCAGATGAAAGGTCTGGAGTTGATTCCAAGTGTTTAATTTGCTTTTCATGGGAACTCTCTATATGCAGTCCAAAGAAGGAGGCAATCAATAGGCTGAAAAAAACAAAACAAACCCATCAGACAGATAGCAGAAACTTTAGGAGTGGCCAAATCAACAACTGGGTACATTCTTAAAAAGAAGGAATAAACTGGTCTGCTCAGCAACACCAAAAGGCCTGAAAGACCACAGTAGACAATTGTGGTCTTCAGTTCACTTACTGAAGACAAAACTGAAGGCAGAAAGACCCATAAACAAGCAGCAACTGAAGGCAGCTGCAGTAAAGGCCTGGCAAAGCATCTGAATGGAGGAAAACTCAGCATTTTGTGATTAAAATGGTTTAAACACTTCAGGCAGTCATTGACTGCAAAGGATTTTCATCCAAGTATTAAAAAATAATCCTTATATTTATAATTTTGTTGATTTGTCCAATTAATTTTGAGCCTCTGAAAATGATGGACTATGTAATAAAATGTCTCTAATTCCTAAATGTGATGTTTTTTTTTAAACCCCTTGAATTAAAGCTGAAAGTCTACACTTTAATCACATCTTGATTGGTTCATTTCGAATCCATTGTGGTGGTGTACAAAGGCAAAATTACAAAAATTGTGTCACGGTCCAAATACTTATGGACCTAACTATAAATGAAACAAAGGTAAACACAATGAAATAACTATTAAATCAGAGCAGAACAATAAAGATCAAGAACAAATGTAATTGTTAAATATTAAACAGCTAAAACAAGGTGACAAAAACAAATATATTCTGTATAATGTTTATACATAAATGTGTATATATACATACATACACACACATGTGCATAGATATGTACTGTATATCTTTGTACACTCACTTCACCATACATATGCACATACACAGTACATCTACTGTATGTGCAAATACAGACACACATAACATTGGGACATGATAAAAATTCTATCCTAAAATTTTTTTAAATGCTATTTAAAAGTGGGCACATGCTGATAATCTAATCTCTATAGGAAGTGTATTCCAGAATGGAACCAGTCCACTTTGTTCTTAAAAAGTAAGTAATAATTAAAAAAAAAAAATCTGTTCTAAAATATAGACAAAGCCAGTGCAATGGTGCTAGGACAGGTTGTCTGGGATCCCTTTAATTATTGCCCATTAAAAGCCAGGCAACTGAATTCTGAACCAGTTCTAGCCATGAACGTTTTATATAGTTTACATTTCATAGACCAAATGATTACCTGACAAATAATATTCTAATCAGATGATTAATCGATACTGGAAATAATTGCTAGGTTGCAGGCATAGAGTAGACTGGTCTGAACTTTTGTGGGATTCAAGTGTTTATTTTCTTCTCTCCAAAAAGTTTGTTGGTATGAAATGTGTTTCAGACAACTCATAAACTAAACACACACATCAACTTTGTTTTGTTCTAGGTACTCTGCAAGTCTTATATCTAGTGATATAACACTAAATAATTAATAAATTAATGCTCGTAACAATGTCATATTATAATATATAAAGTATTCCAGTGGTTATATATAGTATTTTTAAGAGCCTAGATCAGTGGTTTATTTAAATAACTTACTAACAGGAGCAGAAACTGCACGTCACACATCTCTCGTTAGCATACCTGCAAACTTGTTGCCTTTCGGTGACAATTGCTGTTTTGATTTCAAATAGGTAATTTGTGGGATTCGTGCAGATCCAAGGAGTTTTTGAAATTATTTGGCAGCGGGGGGACCATAACCCACCTCCCGCTCTTGTCAAAGTGGGTGTCAATGTTTACAACTTTAATGAGAGGCTGAAGCGGAACTATCCCTCTTGTCATGAAAAGAGAAAAAAAAACCTAAAAAACATGAGATTGAATTTCAGCAACAGCAATCGGGTAAACTTGTGTTCCATCCTCTCCAAGTTTGATATCAGCAAATAACCGTAAAATTAAGGTGCTGTGCTTGCCTGCAGTGCATCTTTCCCTTGTCTGTCTGTGCCGCTAAACTCGCTGGACAGTGCATCTCTTTGTTTACATGGCTAAAGAGGCAGGTAGGATGGCAATAGCTGTAAAGCTGTTGATTTTGCAGGTCCGCGTTAGTCATTGTCATGTAATGAAAAATACAAGTTAAACTTTAGACCAAAATGTAGTGTTTATACACTAAAGGAACAAAGCTCTCCTGCTATACTGACAGTGATCTCAAGAGCAAGAGAGGCTTCTTCATCTTTTAGATTTGACTGATTTGTTTGCTAGAGAATCACCTGTCTCTCTATCTCACCCTCTCACATTTGTACTGATCAAACTTATACATATAAGTTGTTTTGCATCTTTTTCACAAGAGTACCAACAAATGAGGAATTAATAAAGCAGAATATGACACTGAAAATATAAAAGTAATATTTTTGTTTAAAAATTAAGTCCTTCCTAAAGTAGTTATGTCTTATAATTTATTTCTGCCCCCTTGTATATGTATTTTTTTCTATTTTTTGTTGAGCTGAGTTGAGTGCAGTGTGGGCACAGGCAAAAAAGAACATTTATAAGAAATCATAATCAACATGAAAGATACCCATAGTGGTGATAGCATACATGATATCATACAAGCAGAAAAGAAACAATGAAGAAATAATTGCATTATGTTAATTAAAAATCATAATTACTGCTATTATAAACTCAAAGTATTTTTCTGTCCAATTGTGGTTGACCTGCAGCATCAGAAAGTGTGTCAGAGGCGGTATCAGTCCCAGATGTCAGACCTCATCATATGTGAGCAACAAGAGCCAGAGAAGACAGTTGGAGGGCCAGGGCAGGCTGAAAAGGTGGAACAAACTGAACCCGCAACTGACTATCCCAGTCAACAGCCAGACACAACGGCAGCCAATATAACTTCTGGAAATAATTACATCACTTCAGTAAATCTAAATCCTCAATTCACACAACACAGCCAATGTTTTAATGCCAAAGCTTGTTCGCACACATCAAATTAGTGTCTTCCTTTGTACTGTTCAACAATCTCTCTGGAGGGTTCAGCAGTGGGATGTGTTGGAATCAGCCGTGACCCGAAGACTCTCATCATTCACTGATAAATCATATGTACAGAATTCACCATGAGAAGTGCTCTGCCAAATAAAAAGTCTGCTGGAATTCTCTTTTGTGTTAGTTTAACAGCAGGTGGTGTTGGAGGAGCTGCATGGCTGAGTCCACAACACACACATGCTGCTGTAAACCTTGTTAATAGACCTCCCTGACCTCTTTTCTAACCACACAGATTCAGTCCATGGGTTGCATGTAAAGGAAGACTTCTCTCCTTGGAAAAGACAATCCTGAGCTGGTCTGTTCAAAGTCTTCCACGGTCATACTTACTCGCTAACATCTACCTCCCTCACACACTGTTACTTCTTTGTTCTGCCACAGAGGTAATAAACTGTTGAGCAGAAATTATTAATAAAAAAACAACAGTGTCCCTTTTTCCATCATGCTAACTCTCCTTATGCCCTTACTCATTAACAAAAGGCAAAGAATGACGTTTTTAAAGACATTGGACTTGAGCTGTGTTTGTCATCTGCAGCTTCATAATCACTGCATGGTTCATGTTGATGTGTCTCCTGCATCCATGAATGGCTTTAATGTCACTGTAGCTCCAGCTGTGTAAACTCGTGTTTAGTAGTCACAGAGTCTAGGCAGACATCAGTTATAGGATACATGTGGAACACTGATTTTATTTATACAGATTCTGACATGTCCTTTAGTTCAACCAGACTGCATCTTTGTTGTGGCTTCATATTCTTTCTGTTAATGTTTTATATTAAAGGAATAACTGATGACTGGACCTGATGTTGTGTTTTTCAGAGATAGTTAACTACCATTTGATTTCCAATACTAATAGTACTTTCCACAGGGTGACAATTTTACCAAATGCAAGGAAATTATTTCAAACATGACAAACATGAAGTGTGTGTCACAGCCTGCAGTTTCCCACAGAAGCAACTAAAGCCGGTTACTGTGCTTTTCACACTGCAAGACGTTTTTGCACGATGGTACATAAAACCACACAACTGATCTCAGACAAAGTGTACTGATGACACTATTCTTCCAGTTCCACAACTTTAGAGAATCAACGCTATATTCAAAGAAAACAGATGAGAAGTCACTATGGGGCAGTTGTGGCATAAAAATAGCACAGAAGGTATTTACACAAGCCACAACGAAGGTTGTGGTGGAGAAAAGAAACATGAATTAACTTTAATCTACAGAAATCTCAGTGAAATCAGACAGAGTTAAAACACCACACAAATATATAAAAGGTCTCAAAATGAATAAACAAGTAACATAAGATAGACTAACTAAAAACCAATTATTAGAAAGAATTGGGTAACAATAGTATCCAATTCATTACAGGATATGTTCACATTTATTCAAGTCTGTCTTTAAAACATTATTCACAATCCCATATGTACACTGAAAGCATTGTTGGTGGCTTTACTGTTCATACTGGCTGCAAAGAGATCCCTTCTTAAAGCAATTCAGTGTAAGTGATGGGAGACAAAATCCACAGTCCTCGTTCTGTGAAAAAATAATTCCAAAGTTCAGCCAAAGTATCAGCTGTGTACAAAATTCCTTCTTTTTGTTACTATTTTTCCATTGTGGCTCAGCAAGGAAAAATGGAAACACGAATAAGAAACTTTGGAAGATGATTATCTGATTGGTCTCAGTCAGACTGCTCAAGCCTCATAGTACATATTGACATGTGAGTAGTAGTAGTGGTAGATGTTTTAAGACAGAGTTTAAAAAAATCTTATCCTATCCTTTAAATTTCTTTTTAAGATTTTATAACTGCATTTTTCCGTCAGCACCATCTCCACCCTCTACATTGTCTGTGCTGAGCTGCTGGACCTGCTGTGCTCGCTCTCTCTCAGCTGCAGCGGTTTATGTATATTTTGCACATTTTTGATGCATAGGGTTATGCCGCGCCATCTCATTTTTGTTTCCCATGAATCTCATTGAATTACTTTTATTGCATTAATATCATTAGTTGCTGTACGCTGCATTGTGTGTGTCCACTGCCTTCCCCCCTGCCGCCTAAAGTTTCCTGTTGCGCTCACTGTTTTTTTCCCTTCTCGCATCTCACACTCCTCTCCAAGGATCTTCAACTATAAATTCTGCATTTGGCTATGAGAAAATCACCTGCGGCATTTGATGTGGTACAGCTCACTGTGGGGTGAACTCAGAACTGCTAAAACTACAGAACTTGTCGTGATGGGTTAGGGGCGGATTCCATGCAGACTTGTGGATTTTTGTCTCGGATCACAGAAATGTTTCTGGGAAAGTTGTGTATTTTGCACCAGGCTACAG
>NC_053402.1:4173030-4183030 GCF_016859285.1 Xiphias gladius
GTTTTCCCAAAACATTTCACTACAGAGAAGTCAGTGAGTAAGTGTACCTCTTGAGCAGGTAGGGGTCAAATGGGAAGAAGCTGTCGAGAGGGTTGGTGTTGGTTGTCACACACTCTCCTCCTGCAGAGCTGCGGACTACCGGAAGCACGTGGCGGTTGTTCCTTTCTATGATGGTGTAGCAGAACACGACCTGATACTTCCTGCAACAAAACACAAATCCATTGCTGTGGATGACCAGGAGGGAAAGCGCCAGCAGCATTTTCATTATTGACTGTGGGGGCATGTTGATGCAGAGCTGTAGTTTACTTCATACTATGTTTTATTTGATGACTTAATTATCTCCTTCATAAAATGGTTCAACACTGCAGTCTATCAGCCACTTCGTGGTCCATTAAAACATGATGCTTGTTATAATTTAAACAATTAAGTGAGTGTATAATGTGTCTGCCTTTCTTTGCAGGAGAGTTCATATAGCACTTCCATGGTTATACAAGTGTTTGCAAGTCTTTGTGTCATCTGGCAGTTGAAAATGGTGACTGGAGGCAGTAACAAGTGCGGTTATTGTGGGGGTAAAAATAATGTTGATAAGGGACAATAACTATCAATTACATTAAAATTAACATTAAATTTAGGTATTTGGGCAAACTAAAAAAAAAAACAGGTATCTATGTTTCTTTTTAAAACGTGTATTATTTAAAGCCAAGATTACAAGGGTGGAAAGTAGATGAGTGTATATACTCAAGTCCTTTTCCTAAGTACAATTTTGAGGTACTTTACTTGAGTATTTCCATTTTATACTATTTGTACTTCTACTCCACTACATTTAAATATTGTACTTTTTACACCACTACATTTATTTGACAGCGGTAGCTAAATTTTATATAGAAAACATAGGATAAGTTTATAAAATACAACACATTGTTGAAGATTAAACTAGTGTTTCCCAACCTTTTTGACTCTTACAAAAAAAACGCTGTGTTTAGTTCGGGCCCCTTGTCAAGTTTCAGATGTCTATGAGTTGTCCACCAAAGACACATTTCCCCTTTAAACGTCTAATATGGTTTCATTTCAATAACTGTTCAAGGCGTAAAGGAAGGAAAGGTGACAAATATTTCACAAAAAGAAAATATATGAGATAATTCTAGAATATGACTACAGACTGTATATCGGAAACCTAGTTTTTTCTTCTTTCCTACCTCATTAATCATTTTATGACTCCCTCAGGATTTATCTAGTAACCTTTTGGAGGGGCCCAACCTCTAGGTTGGGAATCGCTAGACTAAATTAACTAACTAACTGTATATAAAGTAATTAAAACCAGCTCCACCTCTAGCAGCTAAGACAGTAAAACTCAGCTGAAGCATCGATTTATCAGTATTAACAATCTAATAATGTCATATAGTGTAATATCAGTTACAGGACCTTTTACTGCACAGTGAGTACTTTAACTTTATTACTTGAGTGCATTTTGCTGATGATACTTTGTACTTTTACTTCAGTAGGATTTAATGCAGAACTTTTACTTGAAGTGGCATACTTTTACATTGTGTTATCAGTACTTCTTCCACCACTGTCAGCTGGATACATCAGAACGTTCAGAAAAATACAACATTACTTGTTGCAATAAACACTTGGTTGTTGATAAAGACGGCACTGGCAGGATGTAAATCTTTAATTACAATTAGAATTACACCCACTCAGCATAGTTCATGCTAAATGTCAGCAAAGATGACTGGAGCCAATGACAAAGCAGGGACAGGGTGTGTATACCTGGTTATGGCAGCAAACATGCTGGTGACTGAAGGCAGGCACACTTTGAGAGGGTTCAGCTGACACATCACCAACCGCTCCAGGTTTAGACTCCGCAGGTACTCTAGACCTGACATGCATGCGCGCACGCACCCACACGCACACGCATAAAAAGACAAGAGTGAATCTGGACTCATTCAGCTGTTACAATGGTGTTACAAAAATAAATTTGATGGTTGGCTGTTATTATTTGATGTGGATTTGCTGCAATGTTCTCCATTTTGGGCTGTTGGCAGGAAAGAGTAGCAATTTGAAAACAGTTCAGAGGTGTGTCTTGTACCTTTCTTCAAGTTGCCCTCCAGCATGGCTCTGTGCCTGAAGATGAGTGTGTAGAAGACGGCCTGGCAGGCAGAGTAGAATGGCCCATGCAAGCTGATGTCACAGCAGGCCTGTCTGCCGCTGCTATCCTGGCTGTCAATGTAGCAATGGATCCAGGAGAGCAGCAGGTCCAGACAGGCCCGCACAGTGCTGTAGGAGGGGGGATGACAGAGAGGAGGAGGACACTGGATTAGAACAACAGCTGGATAATCATGGACATTTGGACAAGGAGGAATAAACTAATTGCTCTTGCTTTCAGCTGCCTTTGTGTCTTCTTAAAGTTCTGTTAAGCAGAAGCTACACATGAACTCACGGCACAGGGATGAATTTGGCTCGGGCCAGGAAGCTTCCCAGGAATCCAGCAGCAGCCTGGCGGAGGACAGCAGGCTGAGAGGGGCTCTGCAGAATCTTCCACAGGTGATCCAGGAAGGCCTCCGCCAGGGCCTGAGAAGAGATAACAGGACATACAATACATACAGGACTCCTGAAATGCTTTATCTCACAAGGAGTAAATCCAGTAAATCAAAGTAGGTGCAACACCTAAATAAAGAAGACTTTATCTTCAAAAAGAAAGAATCTGTTTTCTTATATGCAGAAGGAAAAGCAGCACAGGTGATTTAGAATTAGGCACTTTACACTTGATCATGGGTAAATATCCAGTGCAGTCTTTGAGTATTTGGCAAGTGACAAAAATCATAAAGTATACTTTTCTCCCTTTTGGCTACTGATTTTTTTCTCAAAGAGAGCAAAAGACTTTAAAAGCAGATATGTATGCGGTAGAAGAATAACATGCCATTTAATTTGAGTTGGACGTTAAAGCAGCATAAATTGATTTTTTTTTGTCCACTTTGGGGCACTGGAACAAGCTTTAAAATATTATTTAAATAATTATCACCTTATAAAGTCATTATGGTGAACATATTCATCATAAACAGCTGCCTTTATACAGTGTGCAAAACACAGAGCAACATTATCATTCATTTGTATTTGTGTGTGTGTGTATGTGTGTGTGTGTGTGTGTGTGTGTATCCATTTGATGAACTTAAGTCCAACATCCACTCTCCTGCTGGAAACGAGTTTGATGAGAGCTGAGTTTGCCAGTAAACAAAAAACAAAGAGCTAAAAGCGGCTAAACAGTGTTGTAGAGCTGAAGGGAACTGCAGAGTTGGTGATAATTCTCTGTGGGTTTTTTCACTACAAGTGACATCTTTCCAGTTAAAAATAGTCATTTTATCCGTTGTTAAAATAAAAATATTAACTGGTGCAGCTTTGAGGGTGTTTGGGGGTTTTTACATCCATATTTAATGAACAGGACCGTTATCCTGAACACACAGACAAGAAAACCAAGGTGTTTCTTTGTGGTTGAAATTATTGGCACACATGAATTTTAAGTACAGAATTTAGAATATCTTCAGAAATAAATGCAAATTAACCAATTTTGTAGAATCAAAATATTTTAATAAAATGTCCAAGGTTACTTAACAAAAGATAATTAAAAAAACAAAAGTTGCTTAATAGCGAAATAAAACAAACACAAAATGTACCCCAGAAAAAATTGGCAGCCTGGGTTGTCCTGCAGAGAAACCCAAGACCTTGTCAGACCTACTTTTTTGACACTGGGTAATCCATTTCACTCTAAAATGCCTTGGTAATCTTCTGATTTTGTCATTCCTTTGATATATTCAATGTGTCCAGTACCAGAGGTAGCAAAGCAGCCCCACAGCATGATAAAATCTCCACGATGTTTTACTGAAGGTAGAGTGGTCTCTTCCTTATGAGCTTCATTTCGTCACCTATAAACAAAAGAAGAACTGTATTCCCAAAGAGCTCTACTCTTGTTTCGTCTGTCCGTAGACGATTATCCCAGAAAGACTGTGGCCTACCTATGAAAGTTTTTGCAAACATTAGTTTTGCCTTTTTGTGCCTTTCTTTCAATATAGGTGTCCTCCTTGACCTTCACCCATGAAGCCCTACTTGCTTTAGTATGCAGTGTATGGTACGGGCTGAAACCAACACTCCAAACTGCTCTAGCTCAGCCTGAAGCTCTTTAGATGTCTTGTGTGTTGTTTTTGCCACAATCTGCATCAACCTTCACAAACGTCTCTCATTGAGTTTCTTATTAGAACCATGTACTGGAAGCATTTTGACAGATTTATGACTGTGAAACTTCTTAATAACATTACAATCTTGAAACAGGGATTTCGAGATCTTTGGCGAGTGCCTTGTAGCCTTTGTAATATTTTTTTTTTTTGATAATAGCATTTCTGATGCTCTCAGACAGCTCTCGTCTCAGCCATTGGGAAAAAGAAACTGGAAACAATCCGCCCCTTTTCATGCAGTAAAACCGTCATTAACTGGTTAATTCAGAACATGTTAACACTTAAAAATGAGGCACAGGAGAGTCTTAATTTGTTTTTCATTTTGTTTGCTGTCAACTTAAATTCATCAAAAGGATGCCAGTAATTGTGTCAAGCGTACATTTTATGTCTGTATTTTTTTATTTCGCTATATGAAAGCAATTTTTTGTCGCAGTTGCTCAGTAACTTTGGGCATTTTATTAAATATTCTGATTATACAAAATTGGTTAATTTGCATTTATTTTTGGAGATATTCTAAATTCTGTACTTAAAATTCAGGGTGCCAATAAATTCGACCAGGGTGGTACATATTAATGTTCCCATTATTACACATACACAGTGTAGGGAGTACTGACCAGTCTGAAGCTGCAGAGGTAAAAGAGTGTGTACTGGACGTGACAGGAAGCATGTGTTGGCAGAATCAGCTTGTTAAACACACTCAACAAATCTCGGTACAGTTCCTTAGTCCTTTCTGCATGAAGAGAGCCTAAGAGAGAAAACAAAGCACTGAAGACCACTGATGACACACTTTACAGCCAAAAACATTCCTTTTACAAGGATGCAAACGCATATAAGTAAACAAAGTAAATTTGAAATTTTCTCGGATTCAAAAATGTCTTGTGTAAAATTCTTTTAGATATGTTTTACTTGGCCAGAGCCTCCCTAAAGCCTACCCCCAGATACTGGTCAGTCTCATATTGAGAAATTTGGGCTAAACACTGGTCCTCAATGTAAAAGCTGTGTTGTTCATCTACCGCTGACATGGCAGACGTCCTTGATATAAGCCATCATCACAGCCATGAGAGTGTCCAGCCTCTCAGCCACTGGATGGGCCATTACAGTTGTCCTGGATGGCTGATCTGCTGCCACATCCTCATCCTGAGACACACACACAAAGATGAGAGAGAGGGGCTGTCAGGGCAGGAGGAGAGAGTGAAGGAAACTGTCTTTTTTCTGAGCAAATTCAGAAAAGGGGGGGTCACAACCCCCCATTTTTACAACTTTGAACTTGCCCAACCTAATGAAGGTTGCTTCATTAGGTCTAATTTATTTGAGGTTTATAAACGTGGCATATCATCTAAAAATGGTAGTTTAACTACCATTGTCTACAGTCTACTTTTGTGCTTAACGCTCGAGGCTTTCAGTGTATATTTTTGTGCTGGGATCACCGGTTGATATAGTTCTATTTTCAGAAATCATATGAATATGGGCATGTGCACACTGGTCGGCTCTGAGTCTGCTGTGTTCATTTAGGCTAATAAGGCTAGCAGGTAGAGTGCACTCAGTGCACTGTGGCCTTTTTTTTGCATATTTCAGTCGACCAAGATTTTCTTTGGTTGACTACTACCTACTACTACATACATGCTATACGTTATTTATTGACATACAATTTATTCTAATGCAACTACACAATTTCAAGTCATCTAACCGCCAGATAAATTGTTTGATACCAGACACTTTTTCTTTTTGTCTCACCTTCACTGACATTTCAATCTCCTTTTGCAACTACACTTCACAAGAGATATTTCAGTCATTTTCAGCACTTCAAAAGACATATTTTTTAGTTTTTACACTGTACCAGGCTAGTCTGTTAATGGTCTGAATGTGTAAAAGGAACTGACAATTCCCGCTCCTTTTACCGCTTTCACTTCAACCAACATTTCAACTATTCTTTTTAGTGCTTTAACTTTAACTCACTCTTCCACTTCTTATATATTTTCAACTACGCTCAGCATTGCACTGAAACTCAACTCTTTTCAACACTTCCATTTCAAATTCCTTTAGTACCTCTGTTTCAATTGCAATTTAAAATTCAGTGTTTCAACTACAGTTATCACTTATTTTGCTTTGCTTTCATATTTTCTATTCAGAACGTTTCTATTCATTCAGGTTATTTATTATCATACAATTTATTCTTTAACATCTAGTTTATACTCTCATGGTGTAAATGCCAGATGCATTATGCTTGATGGCAGCCAATTTTTCCATTCTCTATTTATAAACTATTTTATCTGCGATAAACCTTAACCTGAATATCATTTGCTGCTGTTACAAAGACCTAAGTTCTAACAGGGAACATTTCAAAGTAAAAATCTCCCAGAGGTATCAGCAAACCAGTGCTGTCTGTTACCATGTCAAAGAGTCCCTCTTCAGTCTGCTCCTCTGCCCTCTGGTTCTGCACTATGTTCTCCTCTGCCTCCTCAATGTCTGACCGGGATGCACTCACCTGAAATATACCACACACACTGTTACAGACTGAAGAAGACAGACACCTCACTATTTTCCAGTGCATGTCCTTATGTATGTAGACCAATGTAACAACTAAATTTTACAGACTCTTTTTTTGATGAAATAATGTGCAAATTCAATTAGCAACTGAAGCAGAGCATGAGAAAAAATATGTATGAAGTTTAGGTCTGCATGTCTGGGCTGAGTCAAAAGCAGATAAAAAAAACAGGACATGCTTCTTACAATAACTTAAAGGTCTGTGATAGTCTTTGCAGACATTTTTATTACTATAGTTGGGTGTGAACAGGCCTCCAGAGAAACCATATCCACCTTCCACAGAGTCCCTTTTACTTTCAAAGTTAAATATAAAACTGACCCCCCCCCCTTTCTACTCCATAAAGCACTTTGGATCAGTTGTGTTTGGTTTTAAGTATAATTATTTAGAGGTGAACTCACATCCAGTTTGAGCATCTTTCCAATGATCAGCTCCAGTATGTCTCGTCGAATGGATGGTATATACACTGTCACTCGCAGGAGGTTGTGGACATAACACTCCTGTAAAGAACAACAAGATATCAATCACCAAAATACCATGTTGCTAATGAAAGTTTTAGCAGACCCTAACTGTGTTTAATACAATGTGTTCAGACAAGAGTTACGTATACAAAACAATGTTCATGACACATTATACCTTACAATATTCAAGTATATATAATGTGTATCAGCTGCAGTAGCAAAGCAAGTTTTTCATAGATGAAAAGGATGTGTTTGTGATAACATAGTTAAGTGACCAAGTGATCATTTTACCACTTCCACAGGTTGTTTGAGGCTTCTGATCAGTGTTATACTGATTATAGCCAACACCAGAAGAAACTAATCAGATTCCCCTCACTTTTTCTAATAATGGCTGAACCTCTTTACTGCCTCTCCACGGGCTAACAAGTCAATTTCCTGATGTCAGTGAAGTCATGATGTTTTCTCGCTGATTAGGTTATCTATATTCATTCATACACTACTT
This sequence comes from Xiphias gladius, assembly GCF_016859285.1. Classification (NCBI taxonomy): domain Eukaryota; kingdom Metazoa; phylum Chordata; class Actinopteri; order Istiophoriformes; family Xiphiidae; genus Xiphias; species Xiphias gladius. Next base: position 4,180,762 of record NC_053402.1, read on the forward strand.
GCTGCTGTTTGATGCCACTGAAATGAAAAATATACCCAGGTCTCTATCAAGTTTGATGTGGTACAACAACCACAAAAATCCTATAAGTGATTTGACAGCCCTGTGTGATCTGCATCATTATCAGTTGTCCCTTACCAGGGTTCTCGGGGATTTCTGTACAAAAGGGAAGTTCTCTTGCAGAATGGGCATCAGAAAGCGACTTGTGCTGAAAGAAGACGACAAACCTTCACAGTACAGTACATATAAAAGTAGAACATTAAAGTAGTATTTCTAAAAATCTGAGTTATCTGTACACAATGATGCATACTTGTGCTATATTTTCAAATAAGCACAGTTTTACAGTATATTTAATCAGAATTAGTTACATATACATACATATCTCTGCCACTCGCTCTCTGTATAGTACATTGATAAACTGATACCAGCGCTGTCTGCCTTTTAGTTTAAACATATGAGTGCAAGGACTTTGCATTTACTTGTCTATTTATTTTGATCCCCATTAGCTGTCACCAGTACAACAGCGACTAAAGCAATTTCATGTAAATTTGTAAATCATTCTTGGAGAGTGAAAATAAAATTACATACATACAGTGCATTCAGGAAGTATTCAGACCCCATCACTTCTTTCACATTTTGTTGTGTTGCAGCCTAATGCTAAAATCATTTAAATTCATTTTCCCTCATCAATCTACACTCAATAACCCATAATGACAGCGTGAAAACAGAATTTTAGAACTTTTTACAAATTTATTAAAAAATTAAAAACTGAAATATTACACTGACATAAATATTCAGACCCTTTGCTATGTCACTTGTGATTTAGCTGTTTGCTAGATGTTTCTACACCTTGATTGCAGTCCAACTGTGGTAAATTCAATTGATTGGACATGATTGGGAAATGCACACAAGGCATGCAATATGCATTGTCAGCACACAGCTGACAACTCATAGCAAAAACTAAGCCATGAGGTCGAAAGAACTGCCTGCAGAGCTCAGGATCTGCAGGCAGTTCTTGTCAGGATTGTGTCGAGGCACATATCTGGGGAGGGCTACAAAAACTTTCTGCTCCATTGAGAGTTCCCAAGAGCACAGGGGCCTCCATAATTCTTCTATGTAAGAAATTTGGAACAGCCAGGACACCTTCTAGAGCCAGTCGCCTGGCCAAATTGGGCAATCAGGGAGAAGGGCCTTGGTAAGAGAGGTGACAAAGAACCCAATGGTCACTTTGGCTGAGCTCTACAGACCCTATGTGGAGATGGGAGAAACTTCCAGAGGACAACCATCACTGCTGCACTCCATGGAAGCCCAGACAGAAGCCTCTCCTCGGTCAAAGAGACATGACTGCCTGCTTGGAGTTTGCAAAAAAGCACCTAAAGGACTCTCAGACTGTGAGAAACAAGATTGTCTGGTCTGATGAAAACAAGATTTAACTGTTTGGCCTCAATTCTAACCATCATGTCTAGAGGAAACCAGGCACCGCTCATTACCTGCCGAATACCATCCCAATGGTGAAGCATGGTGGTGACAGCATCATGCTGTGGGGGTGATTTTCAGTGGCAGAGACAGAGACTGGTCAGGGTTGAGGGAAAGCTGAACAGAGGAAAGTACCCAGATATCCTTAATGAAAACCTGGTCCAGAGTGCTCAGCACCTCAGACTGGGCCGAAGGTTCACCTTCAAACAGAACAATGACCCTAAGCACACAGCCAACACAACTCAGGAGTGGCTTAGGGACAACTCTGTGAATGTCCTTGATTGGCTCAGCCAGAGCCCTGGATTGAACCCAATTGAACAAATCTGGCGAAACCTCAAAACGGCTGTCCACCAACAGTCCCCATCCAACCAGTTTGAAAGGAACTGCAAGGAAGAATGGCAGAAAATCCCCAAATCCAGGTGTGCAAAGCTTGTTGCGCCATACCCAATAATAGTTGAGGTGGTAATCGCTGCCAAAGATGCTTCAACTAAGTACTGAGTAAAGGGTCGGAATACTTATGTCATATTAAGTTATGGATATTTCATTTTTTCTTTTAATAAATTCGCGAAAATTTCTAAAATTCTTTTTTCGCATTTACATTATTGGATATTGAGTGTAGACTTAGAATTAATTTAAATTATTTTAGCATAAGACTGCAACAGAACAAAATGTGAAAAAAGTTAAGGGGTCAGAATACTTTCTGAATGCACCGTATATTTACAGTATATACATATGCCCATATGCTCAATTGTCAGTTTATTATCTACAACGAAGTGCTTGCTCATGGTGGGAACTG
>NC_053402.1:4188030-4266030 GCF_016859285.1 Xiphias gladius
TCTTTTCCCATGGTACATGTATTTTTTATATATATGTAACATGATAAAGTAAATTTTCTGGAAACTCAACTGGGAAACTGTTTATTAAAAAATGATCACAGGAATGTCTTTTTTTTGAGGAAATCTGGTCAATACCTGACAAAATAAGATACTATTATTTTCATTATTGATTATTTGCAGATTATTTTCCAAAATAACTGATTATTCATTTTGTCCATCAAATGTCAAAAGATAGTGAAAAATGTCTACAGATGTCTACAGAGGAGATGCCTACAGATGTCTTATTTTATGTGACTCACAGTCCAAAACCGAGTTACTATTTGGCATTTTTGCTATAAAAATAACTGATGATTTTTCAATTATCAAAATACTGTAGTTCACAGTATTAATTTAGTCAGTGACTGAAGAGGCCCGCTGTCACCCCCTGTGTTTTGCATAGTAGTCTTGCAGTATATACCACTATAATGTCAAAGCTGATTATATTATTGCTTATACAACTAATCCTCTGGTCTATAAAATGTCAGAAAATAGTGAAAAATGTCCCTCACAACTCCCTATAGCCAAAGATCATGTCTTCATATTGCTAGTTTGCCTTTTTTTATCTGACCAGTAATAAACCTAAAGATATTCAGTTTACTAGAATGTAAGGCAAAGAACAGCAGCTAATACTTACATTTAAGAAGCTGAAATGAGCAAATGTTTGACATTTTTGCTTGAAATTTTACCTTAGCAATTAATTGATTTTCGAAATACTTGCTGATTAATCAACTTATTGTTTCAGCTGTAAACATGGTACAAGTCTCATAGAGGTTTCCAACTGCTCTATACTCACCAAGATAGTATAGATGAGCTGTTCGTGATCCTTCGTTAGCTGGGTCACACAACTCCGAAATTCTTGCAGCCAGCTGATGATCTGTGCATCCTGTCAGAGGAGAAAGTTCACTGACAAAAAAATGCTACGTGACATAGCGTACTGTTATAACATTGATCTCAGGTCACCTCAAAACACACTGATGCTTTGCTGTACCTTTATTTCAGGATCAGTCAGCTGATGTTTTAGCAGTTCATAATCACTTGAGTCTCCCTTCAAACAAGAATAGAAACAACAAATCAGACAGCTGTCAAGCAGCTCACGTTTTCCTTTCTGATACAGCAACAAAGAGCTTTTATTCCTTCCTGAAATGCCAGTGTTCCGATGCTGAAAGTTGCCCGAGCAGCACTTGAATACGAGTCTCAATTAAGTCTCAACTTTATTTTAAGCGGTAACGGGTAAAAACGAATTGACGCATCGTTAGCACTCACCTGTTTATGTTTAGCTAACGTTTCCACCACACTGCCTCCAAACCTGACAGTCTTCACAGGAGGACTGTTCAAAAAGTCCAGATCGTCTATCTCCATATTGACTGCGCTCATGTAAAAAGTAACGTTTGTTTTTGCTAAGAAAACGTAAGCTATCCTTGCGCTAAAAAACCCAACTGAGCTCGATAAGACGAGCTGGTTTCATTATTATATGTCGTTACTCACAGCTGATATTTATGGATAATAAATTCATTTTAAAAATGAATTCCCAAATATGCTGCAAATAACAAAGGGCATGTGTGAACTCCCTTCACAAGAGGAAGAGAACTGTGTATTTACGGAAGTGAATACAGAACACCGGTGTCGCATTCAAAGTGTTCCCATTGATTCGACTCACAGGGTTATGGGTTCCAGTTGACCTTTAGTTAGATAGATAGTGTAGATATTAATCGCAGATGAAATTGTAGGCATCTAGAAGTTTATACAGAATAAAAACAAGGACAGAATAGAATACAAACCATTGCAGATGACCTAAAGTAAGTAATAAAAACGTAGATAAAATGAAGGGGCAATAATAGCTGTGAGATACACTGTTAACAAAGGTGAGACATGATAACCTACCACTGTACCAATGAAAACACAAAAAAAGATGAGATATGATATGTATGTATTTTCCATAACAACAGAATGAGAACTGTAAATGTTCGTACAGGATACACTGTACAATGGAGGTTGTACACTGAAGCTGTAGTATTTATAGGTAAAGTCTCTCATAGCTGCAGGGCTAACATGGCCACTAAAATAAGATTGCCAAAAAAAAATCAAGAAGACACCCAAAAAATAAAAAATAAAAATATATATGTGTGTATGTATATATATATATATATATATATATATATATATATATATATATATATATATATATATATATATATATATATATATATATATATATATATATATATATATATAATACAGTGTAAACCATAAGAGAGTCTAGCAACAGTTGGAGGTGTTCGAGAGCGGGCTGGCTCCAGAGACGGAGGATCTCATGAGTGTCTGTTGAGCAGCTCTGTTAGTACAACTGACCTTAAGTCATTCAGTGCACTGGGGTACCCCCTCTTAAGAACTTGGATGAGGCATGATGTCTTCCACAGTACAGGGACACTGAGCAGGCTGTAGTTGCTGCAACAGGAGTGATGCAAACAGATCTGTTGCAGAGAAGTTGGAACTTGTTCACATTCTCCACATCTCCATCTGTTGTGCTACTGTTCTTCTGCTTACTGCCTTTGATGGCCTTCATTCCATTTCACACTTCCCTGATGTTCTCTTGCAGCGTCCACTACATCTTCCCCCTGTATGCCACCTTTGCCTCTTTCAGCCTGTGCTTAAGCTCCCCCTGCATGCAACTCAGCTCCTCCCAGTCTCTGTCTTTAAATGTCTTTGACATTGCTGGCAATTGAGGGCTTGTTGTTCAAGAAGCAGTGCAAAGTTTTAACATGCATGAGAGCTTCCTCAGCCTCTGGAGACCATCTCCCGAAGGAGCATATGTTTGTGGGTTGTGTTTGTACTGGGGCTGAAGGTTGACCAAGTTGTGGTCAGATTTACCCAGTTGGGGCAGGGGAGATGGTCTATCTGGGCAGTTTTCTTTCTTTTTTGTATACTTAAGTTGTAAGTAGGTCAAGGGAAGGGGATAATGATTGCAAAAATATTGTAAAAAAAATACAGGAAAATTAACTATATGCCAGGGGTTCATGTAAAATGATCCAGAAAATAATTAACTGGATTACTTTTTACTCAATTCATATATATGATGAGGGTTTAAATCCTCAAGAAGCACTTGCTTTTTTTGAAGAAGCCCAAAAAAGAAGTACTCTAAAAAAGTACCCAAAACAAAATGGTTACTGTTACTCCACAGTCCTGACCCTGGTCACTTCTGAAAGGCAAGTCTTTGGAATTCACTATCAAAAATACAGGAGGAAAAGGAACTGTTATTGCATTAATATTGTAAACAAAAATGGTTTACACAAGCTTTGTGCTTTCAAATAATGTTTAGTCTAGTTCATCAAGGTTGATGAATAATCTGAATAATGTTACAAACCTCCATCCAGCCGTGCACTCAGGTTACTGCTTGCCAAGACTTGATTTGGAAAATAAGTGCTGCATGGTTTGGATGTGCTTTTGCACTTTTTTTTAATAAAGCTTACTTCTATGAAATATGAAATATTGCCAAGATGTACAAAAAGACGTTTAAGGTAATACTAGAACTGGAACTGCAAACATCATAAAGCGAAACAGCACATATATAATAAAACAAAATAATGAAATCTTTGTGTATTCTCTCTCCTGTGCTTTTCCTCTCCTCCCTCTCTCTCCATCCTCATTCTGCCACTGTCTCGAATTCCAGAGCTGCAGGATCAGAATCTACCACTACTACTCAACAATCATCATCATCATTATTAATTTTATTATTTTTATTATTGTTGTTGTTGTTAATTTGTGGCATCTTTACTGTTGTTATTATTAATAACATTATTACACCTGTTAGTATTACTTTTATTATTATCATTATAACAACGAGTCTGACAATGCTGGAACACAACATATACAGCTGTTCCTGATGCATCAGAGGGCAAGTGGTGTAGTTGAATTGGATTTCTGAATTCGTAATCCTGTTGAGGATGAGGGCAGTCCTGAAATTAGCTTGGAATCAGATCAGCAACAAACCGGACTGTACTGGACGTGACAGGAGACAGCAGGCTGTCCTGTTGGAGCCCATTCATTTTTTTCAGTGTATTAAACTATTCATGTCTTTGTAAGCAGTAGCTAGCTCACTCTTCTTTGTCCTCTTTGGTTGGAGATCTGGTGACTGTAAAGGCCATAGCGAAATGATCAACATAATTTGCATACTCATCAAACCATTCAGTGAGCCCTGTGACCTATATATGAAAGACTCTGCACTCAGAGAGAAGGGACATACTTGATGAAAAGGTGGCTTGAATATGTCAGTAACTAGCATAATATATCAGGAGTGCCAAGGGGTATTAATAGGAACACTCTATAGCACTGGGTCCTCCTGTACGGTGGGCAGTCATGAATGCAACAATACGGCAATGATGACACATCTACAGGCCTGTACCTACCCCTGAGAATTGCATGGTCATGTTCTTGGTAATATTTCTGGGAATTTGAGGGATTAATGTATTACACAAGGCAAGTATGAGTTTCTCAGCCAAAGAATACTTTTAACAAACATTGCTACCATTACTGGAAACCTATACAATTCATTTTAATGTACAAAATACAAAAAAATTTAACTAAAAGGGGACCATAAAGAGTAGACGATCAGGGTGTTGTACTGACATTGTCTTGTATCTTGTGGGATCCATCTGAGTGTATCAAGCATTGTACAATGATGAGTAAAAAAAGAACATCACACAAATCTTATACTAATATACAGATTTATATTAGATTTATTATTGATGACACTGAGAGAAAGAAGCTAGAGCCTTCTCCACAGTAGACATTTTGACTCATAGCAGGAAAAGAACAGGTGTTACTACTAACATTAATAATGGTTCTATTGCATTTAGGTGTATCAGTTTCAGGGTCCTGGTATTGTGCATGCTGGCTCATGTATTGCTTACTGGGACATATCAATTTAACAGAGCCACTGTTAATATTATAAATAACACTAGCGCTTTTCCTACTATGACAAGTCAAAATGTCTGAAATGAAAAATGTCCACTGATTTTACAGCAACAGTTTCAGCTTAGTCCAGTATTTAATATAATTTGTTAAGTGATATATTTTCTGACATTTAATGTAAAGCAATATACGGAGTGACACAAAATAACAATGCCAAAGTTAAAAATCTTTATAGTATGATCAGTATTTTTAATATTAAATTTCATCATGATTTGGAGCTTGGTTTTGTCTTGTAGTAAATACCATGTACCAGGGCATGGCTCGTGGCCTTAGTATTTCCAAAATACCGGCTAAATGGCCATGCTTATATGCCATTTTATGTGTATGGTTTTAAGTCATGAGGAATAGTGCATCAATTTTCTGCCCTGTGGGATTCAGTGTGCTTCACCCTATAAAACGTCCATTACTCTCCCGGAAAAATTATCAGTCTCTTGTTCAGCTATTTTGTTTTCTTTTTTGTCACTGATGTAGTGTCACTAAGGTGAGTACTTTTTTTTACATTAAATGCAATATTCTCTCAGTGTGTTAACTTAAGTGATATAAGTTGTCATAGTAAATATGTTAACCCCGCCTTCAACACTGAGTGGTAGAATGGACTTCTTTGCAGTGAACTTGGTTGTAGAATTAATAATGTGGGCAGAAAGTATGTAAGTAGAGCACAGCTACAGCTAGTGGAAAAAGCAGTAAAATAAAGCCAGCTGGTTCCAAAGGTTAGACACGCTTGTTATCACCATTGGTGGGAACAAGGAGGCCTGTTGCCATCTACACCTGTTTTTCTACGGCAGTAGTCTGTTCACCAAAACTAACACTCACCAGCTCAAGTTTTTGGTCACATTACATGTATATATTTTGTTTTCCCTCTTGTAACATGTTTGCTGATTCAACAAGTTTAAGTGCCCACAAGGATCTGTAATTAACAAACAATCATGATCATAGTGTAACGTAAGGATAAGACCATAAACCTGAATCCACATGAAATGAGCTGGTAGCCTGATCCAAACACATTTACTACTGTTATCACAGCAGAAGCTGCTTCTGCTTTATGAACTACATCAAGAGTGTGTCTATTCATAGCCTATTGTTTTTATTATGCTGCTTAATATACTCAAATAAAAGTGAGGAAAGTTTGAATCAATGGATGAATGTTGAACATATGAACACAGCACATGGTAGACTATCTTCTTAGCAGCTTATAAATTCTGAAAAAATTACGTTAGGTGGATGAAAGGTATCATAACTCTTAGTTATTTGACTCAATGGGTTAAGAGCTGGAGTCGGATACTTAATTATAAGTCAGAGAAAAGTGTGTTACAGTAGTGTAACCAGGGAGTTACAAAAGTTGAAGGAAATGTTTTGGTTGACATTGAATTGCAGGAAGTTTTGGTCAATCCATCTCTAGATTTCAGTAATGCAGTCATGATGAATCAGTAGTCTGCTCAAATCATCAGGATTAAAATAAAGGTAAAACTACATATTGTCTGCATAAAAACGGCAGGGAATATTGTTCTGGCAGATTATGTGACTGATTATGTGATTATGGTGTTGTATAAATGGAAAACAGTCACGGACGAAGGTTGGACCCTTTGGGCACCCCACAAGACACTGGTTGGACAAAAAGACACTGTTTGGAGAATAACACACCCAGTGGACAGAAGAGGAGTAGCTGCCAATTGTGACAGAAAATATCCCATTGGAGAGGCACAAGACACACCATGTGTATGTGCATCACACAAAGGATGAAATGCTGACATTTTAGCAGTGCTCTAAGCAGCAGACATCGCAATCCTTCTCTCATGGTCAGTGAGGGTTTGAATCAAATTTTACCTTTCTTCACTGTTTCAGGTATTTACAAATGGGTGGAGTTTGAAAAGGGACATTACTTTAACAAGGTGAATATGGGATGTGGCCTCACACAGTAAACCTGTATCTTATCATTCAACTTGAAGAATGAAACTCAGGTAATGTATGATATTCCTGGACAATAAAACAACATAATGTAATGACTGTTCACTTAATTAGATGCTATTAGTGGATCAACACATACTAGGATGTATTGTGTTATTACATGATCTGGGTATGATCATTCCATAAAAAATATTGTAGAATGTTTTTAACCCATGATGCAGCGATACATTGCTAGTTACTTAGGCTTTATTTAATCAGGAAGTTCAAGACCTCTTTTACATGAGAGACCTAAGAACAAATTAGATCTACTGTATACAACATCACACAAAACAATCATCATATACATGCATATAAATTCATTAAAACAGTCACAATTATTAATAAAATTATCAGTGACTAGAGCTTTAAAGTCCCTCTAAATTCAGTTTATTTTACAGATCATTTCTTTAGCGAAGTGCATAGTACTGGGAAACCTGTCTTTTCCAGTTCAGATTTGGTATGAGGAAGCATTGTGATGCCCAGTATGGTTTCTAGCCATGCAATTGTACATTCTGTTCATTTCATACATATCCTACAAAAACTTAACCCTCTTTTTTCTTACAGTACTACAAATTTCTGTTTGTATAAGCGCACATTTTCAGTTAAATTTTAGTCCCAATTTTAGGAGTTTCATTTAGGTTAAAACATTTTGGTTAAAGCTACAACATGCAAGTTGTGGAGATCAAATTAACATGAACATGAGCTTCATAGGCAAACCAGTCCGCGCCTCCTTCTCCTTGCTCTGTTACTCTATGCCCAGCTCTCCACCTTCATCCTCATTGTGTCCGCTGTCTCAGCTAATGCAGAAATCAGGAGCTTGCAAGCCTGTGAGTCAGCCATAGCGACAACTTCCAGCAGCTAATACTAGCTGCTTATAGATTTTATCAGCTGATATCGGCCTATCACAGATATATCGGTATCGGTGTATATGTTGGCTGATATGCAGCGATATGAAAACCTTTTTTTACAGAGCATAAAGCAGAAACAGGTGCTTGGGGTAATTTAGAATTGGTGTCATCACATAGTTTGTCCAGCAAAACGCGATCCAACTCCAATGTTTACAATACTCTCAGCACTGTCTGCAGCACATGTAGCAGTGTATGCATCACAGTTGAGCACATGGTGGTGTGGAGTCATGTGCTGTCTTCGCAGTAAATTGATAGCTAGTTTGTGAAATTACATAGCTGGAAAGTTGATAAACAACGACCCAATCATTTTCCCTTTTCAATACAACTCTAACATACACTATATATATATATATATATATATATATATATATATATATATATATATATATATATATAAAATACAGAATATCAGCTGATGTATCAATATCAGAATTTTTTATTCCCTAAAAATCGGTATCGGCATCGGCCCCAAAAACCCAGTATCAGTCAGGCTCTATACATAACTATGAAGTTGTTGTGAAATTGTGCTTGTTTGAGCTATGGTCATCGCATTATGAATTGTTGCAAATCTGTCCTAAAATTGTAACTATCTGTATTGATCTGAAACAGACTGAATCCAAGCAGCCAGAACTCTAACACACTGACTAAAAAAACATTACATTTATGTCCTCTTAAACTCAAAAACTGCTAACTCTTCTTCCAGATATCTTGATCAGCTATGAATAATTTCTCGTTAAACACACAAACAGTAAAAAACTGAGCATAGGACAGGTTCTCCTTTGTTCAGTGCTGCAAGGAAGTAATAATAAAAAAAATATCTGTGGGGAAGAAAATGAATGAAACATTGTTATTAAAGCTTGTGCACAGAGTGGAGATGAGTATCATTTTTGACATAACATGTAGTGAGCAAAAAGTTATTTCTATGTGTTTTATCAGACATATTTACATCAGTCTGTGAATGACAAGGTTTTCAAGGAAGTCTCAGCTAATCCTGCTATTGTTTAAACTAAGGGCTTGTCTTTTATTGAGCAGTGAACTGTGGTTAATGATTCTCCGGTGATAAGAGAGTTTTACTGCCATAACCACAGGTAGTCCTTTTAGTTCCACATTTAAACTACATCAAACTGAAAGAAAATAAAGATAAACTCAGCAAGGAAGAAGCCCTCATAGAAACAAGATCTTTTCCACAGTCCTACAATTCTACAATATACTATTAAATAAAGATCTTTTATGTTATTTTAACCCATTAAACTCCCTTAGTTTAAATGAATAGATTTAAAACAGGACTTGGAATTATTTAACGTCAGTAAATCTTAACTTGTATGTTTGAGCATGTTTCATATTGATCCATCATCAAACACACACTTTGTTGTTGTTTTGATAATCACTATTGCAGGTATATAAAATAATAATTTAAAAAAAACTTTTGCTGGATCAATTTAGCTATATTCCTATAATATTGTGTTCAGACTATCCGTTGCCAATGGGAAAATATTAAAGTAAACGTTTGTTTAAAAAAAATAAAGTAGAGCAGTATGAGCTCCAAAGCTACCATTGGTGACATTGCATTGTTTCTGTGGCTTTGGGATTTTTGCCTTGGATCTGAGGGGGATTTCACTATCTAAGTGACATTAGCTATACTGGGCTATATGCTGACTGTACATGTGCGCAGGCAATTGAAGGGTTTCTTTGCCATGTGTTTTAAATGTCGGGGTCATAGGCCTACCAGTTAGGATTCTTTATTGAAACTTCCATGATCCCCATACCTGTAGTAGTTTATATTTTTTAATTTGATAGTAGGCCTATACAAGATAAAGTCAGTGTTATGTGTGTAAGGCCTCACCTCTCGGCCTACATTATGTAGGTGAAATCTCTGTACTTGTGCGCGGCATCTGAATGGTACAGGCTGCCACTGAGGAGACAGCAGCGTGCGGGAAATTCTCCTGCGGGCTCACTGTTGCCATGGAAACAGCCACCTGTTCCGCCTGCGGGGTCACTGAAGCCCCGGTGGCTGACCTCTGCGCGCGGGCACAGGTAGGCCTACCGGACGGTCCTCCGTTCCTGCGGAACGAGTTTCTGATGCCGCTGGACACGCGACTGGAGAAGCGCCTCAGCGCGCCGCTGATGCCGCTCAGACCGCCCTTGTCCTTTTTCAGTAATCCCACATCATCCTCCAGCTCCGCCGGGGGCACCTCGATGTTCCCAGAGTACCAGAACACCCACCAGACGAGACTGAGAAAGATGACGATGGCGCCTGCGTAGATGAGGAGGTCATAGAAAAACACGTTCACAAAAACCCCGATGAGAAGTACGACCAGTCCCAAAATGTCAAAGGCTACTGCGAGCCAGAAACAGCACTGACAGCGACCCAGACCCCGATAGACTGGTTCCATGTCAATATAAAGTGGGCAATGTGACTCCAAGGGGACGCTAAAGTCTCTGACAATAACTGCTTATTTCCCGCTACCTTTGTACTGTGGCATTAAGTTTCAGAGCGGGTGTAAGGTGAGTCTCGCTCAGGTAGCCCGGCTGAGGCTCACAGAGGAGGGGCGTGGTGCTCACTAGAGGAGGGACTGAAAACACTACCTGGGAGGCAAAAAGAAATTATTGGTTAAATTGATCTATATTCAAGTCTAAAAAAATAAATGATTATTTGAAACAGAAAATAGTAACTCCACCCAAGTGCTTAAATAGCCACAAATATGGAGTCATACACACAGCAATACACACATACAAACCGTATATGTTCAATACAATACTTTATATCAACAGAATAACATAACATGCTTGGCATCATGGTGGAATATGAAACCAATATAATAAAATATATTTACTGCGCTTTGTATGGAGTTAACAGAAATAAAAACTATTCATGGCATTATTTTTTTGAAAAACTCTCACTTTTATTGCACAGGACTGTTTATGCATTCTGCTGCATCTGTTCAGATGCTAAACTGCAATTTGTTTGTATTGGTACTTACTCTAAGCAAAGACAATGAGGTTTAATCTAATCTAGTCTAATCTAAAAACTTCCCTCTGAAATGAGAATATATTAAACAGTATGCATTCAATGTCATAATCTCATGATGGGTGTTGATATTGCGGGTGTGCAATACTCAAAAACCTTAAATGTATGGGGAACTATCATTTTCCAGAGATTTTCAATCAACAAATCCATTCAATTGATGGACACATGGATGAAATAGAAAGACATGAGAGTGAAATATGTCCAGCATGATACATTTACAGACTTACATATATGTTTGCACCAGTGTTTTGTACTGACAAAGCTGCTATCTAACAGGATATTTTCTTTTTTATTTGCATAGTGCACAAAAATGGACATGCTGTAGGTTAGATTATGTCAGATCAGTTAATTTGCTCACCTTTGGCCTGGAGCCACAGCACAAAGTTTGTGTGTGTGTGTGTGTGTGTGTGTGTGTGTGTGTGTGTGTGTGTGTGTGTGTGTGTGTGTGTGTGTGTAGGGGTGGAGTTTTGGAGGACTGCAACCAGCGGCCATACTGATCTCAGAACAATCAGAGATGGATATGTCCAGCAACAATTGTCTGCCTCAGTAATCCTGTTTTAAAGGATTACACAGCCCACCAGTGGCCACAATGAACAGAAAAGCTTGTGGAAAAATGACAAATACAGTGAACAACAGGAACACACAGCAGCCTCTGTGGTTCTCACTGAGACAGATGGAGCAGCAAAAAAAACGATCTGTGTATGTAACTGGCTGTAAGAGAAAACACAAATTCCAAATCTTTTTACCACAAAATTGGACAGGTTCATCAAATAAAATAGAGAGAAATGAACACCGGAAATATGAGATTTCCCCCCCAGGAGGTCTACAACACACATTCACTGATCTTTATACTGTATGTAGAGAGGTTTATAGCCTAATTTATCACTTGTCCCACAGGGAAGCACTGCCCTATGTAGTAATTAGTGTTTAAAATATCATCAAGTTAATTACAGTATTAGTTTGTTATAAAATGTGTTTATTGAATGTTATAGCTCATTTGGTTACAAGCAGTTACAGTACAAGTGGTTCTCCAGTGATTTAGCATTGCACTTACATAAAGTTGGTTGACTCACCATAGCCTGGTTCCAGAGCTCTGAATCACTGTCTGCACCTTATTTTCTTTCAGCAATTAAAATTAGGTCTAGTGTTGTGCTCATTGAACGCTGCTTCTACAGTTGGGGAAAAAAGTGGCCAATGAAAGCTTTGTTGGCGATATTAAGAATGGAAATGTCATCTTCCAATGTCAGAGCTGGAAAAATGGCCACAAAAACTGCGACAAGCATGAATAAGACGGACCTAAAGTGGATTCAGAAAATATTCATATCCCTTCACCTTTTGCTCACGTTATTGTGTTGTAGATTTAATTCAAAATGAATAAAATTGCCATTTTTTCCCCCATCAGTCCAGACTCAATAATCCATAATGACAAAGTGAAAACATGTTTTTAGAAACGTTTGCAAATTTATTAAAAATCAAAAACTGAAATCTCTCTCATTTACAAAAATATTCAGACCCTTACACCAGTAGTATGTGGAATGCCTTTGGCAGCAATAGCTTCGAGTCTTCTACAAGCTTTACACACTTGGACTTTGACAGTTTATCCCAGTTTATTCTTCCTGGCAGATCCACTCAAGCTTCTTCAGATTGATGGGAATCTTCAGGTCTCTCCACAGATGTTCTATGGAGTTAAAGTCTGGGCTTTGGCTGAGCCACTGAAGGACAGTTAGAGACTTGTCCTGAAGCCACTCCAGCATTGTCTTTGATGCATGCTTTGGGTCATTGTTGTGCTGAAAGGAGAACCGTTGCCCCAGTCTCAGGTTTCTTGCATTCGGGAGCAGGTTTTCTTTAAGGAACTCTCTGTATTTGGCTGCATTCATCCTTCCCTCCATTCTGACCAAACTCCCTGTCCCTGCCATTGAGAAGCCCCCCCCATGGCATGATGCTGTCACCACTATGTTTCACCATATGGATGATATTACCCAGGTGATGAGCAGTGCCTGGTTTTCACCAGACATAGTGCTTGGAGTTCTGCCCAAAAAGTTCAATTTTGTCTAAGAGAATCTTTTTCCTTATGCTCTCAGAGTCTTTTAAATGCTCTTGGCAAACTCCAAGCAGGGTGTCATATGCATTTACTCAAAGTAACTTCCGTTTAGACACTCTACCATAAAGGACTGATTGATAGAGGGCTGCTGAGATGGTCATCCTTCCAGCAGCTTCTTCAATTTCTGCAGAGGACTTCTGAAGCTCTTTTAGAGTGGCCATTAGGGTCACATCCCTGAACAAGGCCCTTTTTGCCCGGTTATTCAGTTTGGCTGGAAAAGTCTAGGAAAGTCCTGGTGTTTCGAGATGTCTTCCATTTCACAATTATTGAGGCCACTGTGGTCCTGGGAACACTCAAAAGCTTTAGAAATTGTTTTATACCCTTGCCCTGATCTATGCCCCACCACAATTTTATCACGAGGTCTACAGAGTGTTCCTTGGATTTCATGGCTTGGTTTTTGTCCTAACATGCAGTTTTAACTCTGGGACCTAATATACACAGATGTGTGCCTTTCTAAACTCTGTCCAGTCAATTTTATTTGCCACAGCTGGACACCAGTCAAGTTCTAGACACATCCCAAGGATAATTTTAACAAACAGGATGGATCTGACCAAAACTTGGATAGCCACAGCAAATGAACATTCTTGTAAATGAGAGATTTCAGTTTTTGATATTTTATAAATTTGAAAAAATTTCTAAAAACATGTTTTCTCTTTGTCATGATGGGTTTTTGAGTGTGGACTGATGTGCAATATGGCAATTTTATCTATTTCTATCTATATCTAACCTAAACATTTATCTAGCTGTTCCTAGTTATTTTGTTTATCTTGCAAGATTTTTATGTCTTTATATGGCAAGTTTTACTGTAATAATAGGTTCATTTCTGGTGTCCTAAGACACTAAAAGCATGTGAAAATGTTAAAAATCTTCTGTGTGATCACAACAGTTTGGCAGATGCTTCCATGCCATTGACTGGGACTGTGCACGACCCTCTTTAAATACGAAGACTGACTCATGCCTACACTGTTGTCATATGACCGCTTAAGAGCAAGAATCATCTTAATTAATTTGAGTAAAATTGACTTAAATGCTGCACAGATTAGAAGTAACATTTTAAGTTCAATACGCTTAAAGCCAAATTATTTGTACTTAAAATAATTAATGTGAGAAATATACACAATAAAAAATAAACAAAAAATGCAGTACATGTATCAAACTGCATTAAACACACATTGTTGTTTATATATACATACAAAACATTCAATCTACCATTTCCTTCCTAAAAATACTTTTATACTTTATGTCAGATCAGGCTAGTCTTACACTTTGAAGCTGATTTTGTAGACTTTGAAGCTTCACTTTGAAATTTAACTTGTTGAATAGAATTAGAATGTTTTAAATGCACTTTGGGTAATCCAGGTACAGTTCATTGGGCTAGACAGGAGTCAGATTGCCCTAAGTATGTCCCTGACAACACTGCCTTCCAAGATGTTCCCAGTTTTTTGATAGCTTCATGTGAGGAGAAGCCAGATTTTGGGCCACATCTTCCTGAAGCCAGAAGACGCCAACAGGAACGTTAGAGTCTTCTGTCGTGTTTGAAGCCATTCTCACATTCAATATTCTAACAGTGTGAGTGACAGGAGAGAAAGGTCACAATATTGCCAGTTAGTATCTGTAAGCTGTTCTCTCATTTTACTAGTGAGACAATGATTTGTTTGCATGATGTGACAGGAATCACTAAACGTTAATAACTTAAAATGTAGTATAATTTAGAAAAATAATGTTACTCACAGAGCTACTCTTGATAAAGTTAGAAGCACCTTCCCCAAAAATGACTGGAAGCCCACCACTTTAGTACACCACATACTGAGTAAAAATTGTTCACATTAACTTATGATAACTTTAGTCCCCCCAACAACATCAAGAAAAATGTACCAACCGTTGTCTGTTGTAGTAAGAAGGCTAACATTGGACCAGTGCAACCTCACTACTGTAACATGTTCATCTGATATGGACAGAAACATATCAAAAAATTATTCCTAAAAAAATAAAAACAAGTAAAGTTTCATAAAGCACTGTTGAAAGTGGCAACATAAATTAGACTACATTACTTAAATGTGTTGTTATTAATTGGAATGTAATTTAGTCACATTGAAAGTCGAACTTAAGTAATTCTGAAACTTTCAAAATTTCATGACTTGAAAAAAGATGAAGGGAGAAAATGACATAGCCTCCATAACTTCCTTATGGTCAGTGGTGAGACTGGTCCATCTTTGTTCAATGCATGTAAAAAAATGTTTAACAGAGAAAATGGCAGTGTTTTTGACTGCAGATAACTCAGCTAATCCACACAACTACTGCTGAGGAGAAAGCATTTTTAGTGAGATACAGACTGACAACATGAAAAACATGGAAAATGAAAAAGTGAAGACAACATGGCAGTCGTTTTCTTTTTCATGAAACAAGCACTGACCATGCACAGACAAGTTGAGTGAAATAGCCAATTAGAAACTGGCTGTAGTGCTGTAGTAACAATGAGGGAGTGTGGCTAAAAATGGACGTATTCAAAATTGTGAATACGTTAAAAAACTCAAATTAAAAAACTCAAAGGCGCTAGTGAAAACAATTATCCCTCAATAATAGTACAATATGATAAGATTGGTTAAGTAATGCAATCAAACTCAAACAAATTCCCAGAAATAAATGCTGGGCCAACAGTGTACATGCCTATTAACTAGCTGGGACATCTTGCTGTGGTGGGTCCAAGTCAAGTTCATCACTTGGGGCCGATCAGTCTGCAGCTATTAAACTTTGGTTATATACGTCAACATTATGCAGTTAACAGATGAATACTTTAATTCTCCTAATATAGTCTACACTTTCTTTCTTTCAATGTTCTTTAATGCCATATTGTCAAATCTGTGAATAGAAATAACAACGGTAGTAGTGGTTTGAATTGGAAAGGAAAATGTTTATTCAAGTTTGAAGAGTAAAAGAAGCAGGAATTAGAGGGCTGTAATACAGTGCTATGATAGTACATTGAAATACAACAAAAGAAAAAAGGTAGTCTTGCCACACTGGTCTCCCCATAAATCACAAGAAAAATGGCTGCACTGAATGTTTAACAATGCTTTTTTTGTCTTTGAGATGCCAGTTTTGACCTACTCCGATGTAATAATTTGGAATGTAAAGATGTAAAGATCTTACACTCTAACACTCACTAGAAACTACAGGTTTTTAATCAACTTGCTTATATCTACCAATCAGTGCCGCAACCTCTGGGCCAACTGAAAACAGGGTTATAACTGAGGACACTGAGGATATGTCCACAGTATTTGTTCTGTAAATTTGGTGTTTTTAATAACGTGGGGGAAGTATATATTAAAATTGAGCAATTCTAGAATTTTTTAGACTAATATACTTAATTCGGACTACTTATAGTCCAATATATAACAGATGATGCAGGATTTTACCATAAGAATTTTATTCCTGACACTGTGCATAACTGATGTTCATTAAAATCATCACCAAATTTGCTGATTTAAAACTCTGAAAATTCTTTACATTCATTCTTAGGCAAGATAAACCATTTTGGCTTTGATTTTGGCTATGACCCTGACTGAAAATGACAGGATGGCTAGTCAAAGTCGAAGCAGCATAGGCCCAGATATCTTAACCTTTAGTCCCTTGTATGGCTCAACCTGCAAAAAACACTGGATCCTGCACCTCCAATAATACAACTCGATAGTTTCAAACCTGTATGGTCATTTAAATCAAAACCCTGTCCCAAAGTTTGACTGTTGCACTCTTATGTAGGTAATGCTATTTACTTTTTAAAAAGATGGTTTAGGGGTCTTGGTTGCTTCAGCCTGAGTTCCCCATCAGTGGTGTTCGCGCTCCACTTGCAGCCCTGTGCCATGGCTGCAGTGGTGAAAGCCTTGTGTTCCAGGCTCTGTGTGAGAATGGATTTCCAGACCAGGCTGATGACTAGGAACATCAGACCCTCACAGAGGAACAGTTGCCCCAGTGGTTAGGGGGCACTTCCCGCCTGGGTGAAGTAGAGCAGGGATCAGCTGCTGCTGTGCCCAATCCAAACAGCAGCATGCCAACAGTGATGACCACGAAGGGCTTAAAGTAGAGGAGCTAGCAGGATGGAGCCACACCGTCCTGACAGTGAGGTGACTCCCCTTCCCCGAGAGGGTTGAGTGGGGTGTAGGCTTCAGCATCCTCCCTGTTCTGGGGGGAAGGATTTCTCTATATTTTTCTTACTGTCCACAAATACCATGGAAAGACCAAAACCAACAATGTGTTAGTCTGTCTCTCAATATTTTCTGACCTCCCTATCCTATCTCAGCACAAAGCGTATTGAAGATGTTAATCTTTACATTTTATATAGTTTCATTTTTAACAATTCTAAAAAATGGTCAGTCAGTCCACCACCTTGATGTTAATGATGAAATATGAACTATTGGCCATAATATCTTTTCCACACATTCAAGTTCCCTTCAGGATGAATGCTAATACAGTTGGGGATCTTCTGATTTTTAAATTTTAACTTAATTTAAACAAATATTTTTGTCATTGTCATTGTGAGCATGTAACTCAAGGTATCACAGAGCTGCTAGCATGTGTGTAGACACTTACGCTGGTTTCCTTAAACAGCTGGTCACTTTTGTATTTTAATAAACATTTAGAAACAAATGGGGAAATAGTGCATTTTTTGGGTACTACCTTAAGCAGTGGATTAATCCATATTTGGTGCTCTAGTAAGTGTTTGCGGCACCAAGACAGTATGTCAGGGATGGAGTCAAAAAATGGTAATGCCCAGGTAACCCAGTGCAACAGTGCCATCATTTATGTGTTTATACACAATTTAACTTTTTCACTCCGACATTTTGACATGTGACTAAAAAAGCACAGGTTCAAATCTATGAATGATGGTTGAATTGCATTTAGCTGCCTGTTGGTTTGGGTCTTCTCATGAGGTCTGACAGTAAGAAAAATTCACCACAAATAACTGCAGTAGCTGTTCAGTCTCACGGGCAGAAAACCGATTCTTGCATGGATCTACCTTATTTTATGGATTAATGTGAATGGTCAGTTCAGAACCATTATCTACATCAGTGGAATTTTATCAGGTACATAAAATATAGATGCAAGTATTCAATGTTAAAAAGTTGTCTGCATCGTACCTAAAGCCTTCTGTGTGTCTCTGCTTGACTGACGCCATCCGTAGAGTTGCTGGACAACTGCACTAAAGCCATGCCCACTCCAGTCAGCTCACCCTTCTCCTTTCATCATTGAATTCAAATGTACAGCTGCATTCACCTTAATTTTCATTTTAATATTAAAAGTTGCTGCTTAGTGTTTTTTATTTTTATTTTTTTAATTTTAATCTTTCACCTGTCATTAACACAGAATGAAATTGATCTGAGTACTGTATGTGAAAGGTGTGCAACCTTATTTCAGACATGTATGCTTCATACTCAGCTGTGTATTGGATTGAGTTTCAAAACATCAACAAGCTGGAAATACTTTTGGAAAATGGGGGAATTTAGACACTGTAAAATATATATCACGAAGGGAATCTGATAATTACAGTACTGTAGCAGTGAGATGGGATTAGACACCGCCTACTGGTGAATTTTTTCTTTATTATGGAATTAATCACGCCTAAATGAGTGAATCTTAAAGAAACATAATTAAATCAAATTCATCTCGTGGCAGCAAGCTTCTGAGACTGCTGGCTGCCAGTTTCAGTAGACTCACTTATTCCAAAGTCTCATTTTATCTTGACTGTTGGCCAGCCTAATACTAAAGTAACAGCACACGCCGTAAGTAGAGCCAAACCAATACTGGACATGAGCTTGGTACTGAATGTTTAAAATATTTTTATTTGCATAAACATTGTTATTTAAGAATTTTGAGCAAGATATGGAGTGAATGTAACACAGAATGTAAAAAAACTCTGAAGTGCTCCCTGATGTAATGGTGACATTGTAAATTATCCCAAACAAATCTTTGGCATTTCTGTACTGGCAGGTGTTGTTTATCAGCTGACATATATACTGACTGTGATAAGTTGCTATCTGCTCATAATATAGATCAGGCCAATTTACAGAATCAGTCTGAGACTTGTTCTAAGGTTGTGGAAATAGTGCGAAGAATTGTATTTTTAAAATATTGTAATTTTTGTTTTCAAGACAGTTTTTCAAGAATAAAATTGTTCACCAAAATGTGCCCAGACTATTTTTAAACTGAAAACTTAATTTAAAAGTGACCATTTGTCAGAAGTTTCATATAATCAACTAGTGCTTTGTGAAAACCTTCTTTAACACCAAAGATGTTAAGTGACCAACTTTAAAATGAACTGTGAAATATAAGGCCAGCCACTGGATTGTGCTCTGAAAATGAACACACTTTGTTTTCCCAATTTACTTTTTATTGTCATAGTTGTTTGCTTTAATAACATTTGAACACGCTCAAGCACACTGCCAGAACGCCACAAGAAACCAAAAACTGGGTAAAAGCAAAGGGAGACATGTACACCCAAGATAAACATTTGGTTTCAACTGGTTAAGTTCTCCAAAACAATTTCTTTTGCAATTTACTTCTGAAAATTTTTATATTCCAAGCAAAATCCTGGTCCACATCTGTTTACAGATATAACTTCTGCCATTTGTCATTGTCATTTATGAAAAAAAATAAAAATAAAATAAAAACCTAGAAGAAAAATATCATGTAATTGATGAGTAGATCAGCGTAGGAAGGTGGGGAGGGGTGGAAGGTGGGCTAACCCAGACATGGCATAGCTGAGCTCTCAATATGAGAAAGCTGACTCGTGTGGACTTCATCTTGGTTTGTCATTTGCTTAAAAACAGGTTTTCTTTTTCACATGAGTTTTTTTTTCTGAAGCTGATCTTCGGCACCAGAAGGGGGGCGTGACTGGGAGGTGCCGTCGCCGCTGACAGTGTGGGCAGGTTATGACCAAGATCTGCCCATTCATTCTAACCAGGACAATTAACCTGCTCCATCCTTTTCAGTCCCGCTCAGCAACCAGCTTCAATACCTTACCAATGGCAATGGTCTTACCTGACAAACACAAACAAAAACCAATCAATCACATTTCTGTCTTTTACTGAATTTAAGTTCAGTACTGACACCAATTATTAATTCCAAATCTTTGACTCCATTTGGAAATTTCTAAATAAATTCAAAATTTCTGAATTAAAAGTAAATAAAGGCTAAAATAACTCCAACTAAAAGATGTCTAAACAGCTTTTTTTGGGCTGAGAATGCAGAAGCTACAGTTTTTAGTGACAGCCTTATTCATGTTCATAACCTGTAGCTCCAACCTTAAAATGAGATTAGCAGCAAAATGTGTTCATTAAATGTTTCTGGCACATCAAATTAACAATGTAGGCTCCAGTACTTCACTAGCCACTGACTCCAAATACTGAAGCTCCTTATTTACAGCTATTTAAATTGTTGATATATGACTCGTATTGATGTGTTGGGATCAGCTGAACATTTGTCTACG
Source organism: Xiphias gladius (assembly GCF_016859285.1). Lineage (NCBI taxonomy): Eukaryota > Metazoa > Chordata > Actinopteri > Istiophoriformes > Xiphiidae > Xiphias > Xiphias gladius. The sequence continues at coordinate 4,208,499 of NC_053402.1, forward strand.
GAAGAGTTACCACGCTGTTGAACTACAAAAACACGTAGTGGTGTTACAGAGTGATGTATCTTTTCATGCCAAACAATATTTGTCTGAATACAGACACCAGCTGCAGACAGCAAATTAACCAGAGAACACACAAACTTTACTTAACATTAATTAGCTACAGCTAATCTACACTGTTGCCACTGATGTCTGCCTTTTTTGCAACACCAAAAGTTGGTATAAAAATAAGTAGCTGCTTTCTGAATGTTTTGTACACTGCTCTTTGCTAATAAACAGTGAGGAGAGATAAAAAGGTAAGCGAGAAAGAGACTTGTTAGCATCTGAGCTCAACAGATCTGAGTATTTTGCAAACTGGGAACTGGATCCAAACTGCAACGTGCGATCAAAACCCATCTCCATGTTTAACACAGAGGCCATAATGTATTGCTGTGTATAGATGCAGACAGGATTTTATTTGATAGGTCATTTTTCCAACATTCACCAAGTGAGCAGCACTGTTGTTTCCTAGAATATGATAAATATTGTCACATTATTGGTTTAACTGTAAACACATTTCCCTAACATAAAACTGAACTAAGGATTTATTGTACTTGGTAAATGAAAAATGAAAGAAACATTATGGCTGTATTTTTTATGCCTACATGCGTAAAACAGTTGGAAAAAATAGTAAAAACCTGCGCCACTTACAAGGGTGTAATCATTCTGTATATTTTAAAAAATAAATTCGGTCCCATACATCTGCACATGGACTCTCAGATGCTTCAACTGAGTACAGATATCCACTTTAAAGATCACTCAGAGTACAGACAGGACACAAACTGAAAGTCTTCTCACTAATTCACCTCCACTGTTAGTGCTGACAAGACATCAGCCTGATATCTGCAGACAGCTGTTAGCTGGTGTTTGCTCCCCAGCAGGCACAGACTGAATAAAGTTGAATCCACACACTGTTCACTTGACTTCCACGGCCTCACTTGTCAAAACCAGAGATAATATCTGCATATCTCTTAAACTAACACAAACTGAGCTGTGATCAGTGTGCAGTGTTTAGTTTTTTTTTCAGTTTCTCAGATCTCTCAGAGCCAGTGAACCATCTAGTATCACCAGTTCTGTAAACTGCGGCAGGTCCACAGACTGTAATTATTCACCTCACAGTTTACAGGACTGTCGTGATTCAAGGCGGCTCATATAGCCAACTACAATCCATGCTACTTTTTAAACTTAGAAAAACCTTTTTATAACATTGTAATTTTTATATATTTTTTATATTGTATTTATAGTATATTTACACTATACATGATTTTCTACACTTTGAATATCTGGCATATTGGGCGCAGAAATTTCCTTTGAAAATATGTACTATTTTGTTATTTGATGGAGGCGCTTTATTGTGGCATTTTTAAAGAATCTCATAATTAACACAGAATGTAGGTTCAATTATAGAGACTGATATTAATCACACACAAACTATTTTCCAATAATGACAAGTGTATAAAGAATGTACTTATTATTATTATAGTTAGCAGTAGAGCTAAAACAATTAGCCTTTTCTGGGGAAATTAAATACAGTGCTTTTTTTTTTTTTTTTTTTTAGACTTTAAGACCTGCAGATACCCTGTAGCAACAGCAGCAAAGCCTGTCACTGAAATTCAGCGGTAATCTGTGTTTGCTAGGAGAGAGAAGCTATGAAGACAAAATTATGTAGCCTATAAACATCTAATATCAAATGTACTAGATTTCCAGCCAGCCAGGTGACAATACTGTTCAACCAGGAGCAGTCTGTAGCGCTCTTGTTGGAAATCAAAGTTTACTACCCCCCCCCAAGGTGCCGGTACCTTCGTCCCGTAGGGTAAACCGTCCCATCTGAGGAAATTCTTTAAAGGTCTCGAGGCAAATGGTTCCTGCTGTGCGCAGACGGGCAATGCAGACCTGGTCCTGTTTCACGAATCGTGGTCGTGTCTTACTCTTCTCTCCTGTCTTCTTGTCTACCAGACAGATTAAGGCCTGCATGGGAGCAAAGAGAAATGGAATATCAGCAAAAACAGAGGTATCATGGATTCATTTTGAATTACAGATGGTCCAAAATTTGGTGGCGTGTCTGGTTTTTGATCAGCCTAAAAGGGCACGTCACTCCACTGGTCATTGACCTCCACTGGCTACCCATGGCCACCTGAATCAAATTCAAGTCACTAATGCTTGCCTTCAGGGAGACATGTGGGTCTGCACCCATCTACTTCAACTCAATCATACAGGCTTATGCTCCTTCTTGGCCACTGCGTTCCTCCAAGGAATGTTGTCTGGCATTGCCATCCCTGCACACAAACTAATCACAGTCCAGATCGTTCTTGTACCTGATGGTGGAACAAGCTACCAAATGTTATCAGAGCATGTTGATGTTTAACAGGTACAATATGGAATCAGTTTAGAATCTCTTGAAGACTCCCCTGTCCACCTCTAACACCCTAACATGCCTGAATAGTTTTTACTATGCACTTTCAGTGCACTTCTTTACTTGATCTCCTTGCACTTTGTCTTATTGAACAGATCTAGTACTTACTTCAAAGTCTCCCACTGTACTGAAGCTTTAGTGTTGCCCCTCACTTGTAAGTCACTTTGGATTAAATGTTTGCCAAATGAGGAAATTAGGGTTTTCCATACAAGGGCTTAGTTTTTGTGGAGCACCTTAAGCCAAATGAATGTAAAAAGGCTTTTAAACGACATATCAGAATGAATGTAAAAACGATGCTGAGAGTTCTATGCGTGGCTTAATCTCAAACGGAAAGGTAAGCTGCCAACAAGAATGACCTGCCTATCAACAATCAGTGTTTGGACAAACGTTTGTGTATATGCTGTATGACAGATATTCATCACTAAGCTAATCAAACAGCTAACTGAGTAATTTTTTGTATCCTCAACTCAGGATTGTACTTACAACCATTGACTCGGAAAAGCAAGTTTCGAGCCATTGATAAGGAAATCCTCAACAAAGAATACAACAAAGAATACATGTATAAGTATAAACTTTTTTTGCCAGGGAGTAATTCTTGTGGATGTTAACAATAGTGACAGCAGATAGAAAGAAGATATTACTAATGAAGCCTATTTTACAACTAAAGAAATTGCTAACCTTGTTAACTTAAAAAATGTTATATTAGCTAACATGCTAGTTTTGCTATCAAATTAAATAAACACAAACAACAACCAGAAACTCTCAGGACCTGTTAAGTTTTACTCTACAAATGAATATTGGTGATGTCATGTCCTATACAGTATTTTACTCTGCTCTGATTTGAACATAATATCTTTCTCCAACACTATTTTTCAAATTTGATGTTGCTATGGGACATGACAGGTCTCACTGCTCCTCTTGTGATATGTCAGCTGTCAAAAAAACTGCTTAACATAGGGTGTTTTTTCCAGGGAAGTTGAACTTCTTTCAACCGACAATAATTGCATATGTATTTTCACAAAATGAAAAAAAGAATTAAAATAACTTACAAGTTACAGTTAAGAGTAACAGTTAAGTTAGCCTTAGGTCTTACCGTAATTTGCACTTCTTCAATGCAGGTGTGAATGTGAAGGACTGCGTTGTAACCTGGACAGATGATGGATTTATGTTCAATGATGACGATCTGAGGAGAAAAGAGTTAGTTATTATGGGGCACATCCAAAAATGTTTTGTCACTTTAATGAGCACTTCAACTACGCCAGCCACTTCACTGACTGCCCTGTTGACCACTGAGGAGCTACACTGGTGCAGTTTGCTCAAAGATATCCACACCGAGGTAATATGGGCAGGATGAACTCCCAAAAATGTGACTTTCCTTATTGTTACTTCACTTGGATGTTTGAGCTTCTCTGTGCGGAATGACAGTTTCTCTGTGCTCATCTTAAATCTTAGTTCAACATATGTACCTATGAGCAAAACTTGTTGATCATCATAGCTAGTTTGGAAGCCAGACATACATAGAATGGACTTTTCAGTTAAGGCAAAAGACATCTGTGTCCAGTTACTGAACTGTTGAAACTTTTTAAAATGAATATTTTTGTATTTCATACATTCCAGATTTTTCAACCAAGGAGAAGGAGCAGATGTAATTCTTGGTGGGTTGAGCAACATGCTGACTAGCTTGACATGGAGTTAGCTGGTTGTAGTCGGTTAGCAGGCTGGTAGCTAATGATATTGTGGGTGAACAAATGTAAATATAACCTGTTAAAGAGAGTTGTGTTGAACCTTCTGGGTGTTTTAAGCCCAACTCAACCAAACACCAGTTATTGAGAGGGTGCCCACCTGATGGTCCCTTAGGCTTGCTTGCACTCTCACACAAATTCATACTGATACCTTTATCTGATAAGACAGGTCAAGAAAGGGGTTTTCTTTGAGAGGGGTAGCTAAGTAGCAGATACTGGTGAGATAAGTGGAACCAATTACACAGTGATGGTGGTTGGACAACTGAGTGGGGCAGGCACTCAGAGGAAGTTGAGGATAGGATGCAAGAATGCTTTAAAAAGGTGAACTTGGTCAGAGTGCTAATTTTCTGGTATAACTAGTAAATGCCAGTAAGACTAGTGGAGCTAGACAAGAATGGATGACAGCTGACCTACTGAGCAAGCCATCGCATTCAGATGAAACTGCATGACAAGCCAGTGGAGCTGTGACAACTTGGACTGAGTAGATAAAATATAAGGTTGGGTTAAGCTTTTGAGTATATTCTCTTTGCCTGGGTGGGAGTGGGAGTTAAAAGCATCTTATAAGTTACGGTATGTCAGTTTAAAGATACTTTGGGTCAGGGCTAAACACAGGCACAGCCTGATAGCACTGTGGGGCCTAGTGATAGGTCCAAACATCAATGCAGAATGAATGCCAAGCTTCCATAGGAATGCACACCCACCTTTGGCACATTTAACTGTGTCTTGATAAATGTTATGTGGCAATTGACCTGTTAGACGAAAACTATTGTTCATAGAAGAGTATTTTTATATATTTTAAAACATGTCAGGAAGGGATCTTTAAGGGTTTTATAGTGATTTTTAGTGGGTTTTATAGCATTACCATTGTAAGCATTTGATCATCATTTACAAAATTCAATAAAATCTTAACCAACACAAGATATAATAAATCTATTATTATTCTTAATATCTTTACTACTACTACCACCACCACCACATGATATGCACCAAAGTATGTATACTTTAATTATGTGCTCTTAATGTGTATATGAGCTGTGAATTTGAATCGTGGAGATCCACCCTGGCCCTGGAACAGCTGTATGAGGTGTTGGTTACTCCTTTGCTTTGGTATGTCACAATAAAATATAACATCACTGGGAAATATGGTGCATATAAACTAGGGCTGCAACAAAAATTTCTTAAATTAATGATTAAACTGTCACTTACTTTCTCTGTTAATCGTTTCTTCATAAACTATCAAAACATTGTGAAAATGCCTATAACAATTTCGAACAGCTCAAGGTGATGTCTTAGAAGAGCTTGTTTCATTTATCATAAATTTATCAGATCCTTCGATTTGAGAAGCTAGAATGAGAGAATGTCCAGCATTTTTGCATGAAAAATTACGTTACAGATTAATTGATTATCAAAATTGTTGCAGATTAATTTTCTGTCCAACTAATCTATCAATTGACTAATAACTGCTGTAACATAAACATTGCCAAGTTTAGTTCAGGCAGTATAGCGCTGCTGTGTGGACTGACCTGGGCATCGAAGGTGCGCCCTGAGTGGCAGAGGTTCTCAGCATTACACAATATAAAACCCGGCAGAATCTCCTCCTCCTCAATGCCCTTCAACCGCAGCTTGAGGTTTTCACCTGGCCCAGCATCATCCGTCTCCACATCATCTGACAAGAGACTCAACACCTCCACCACATGCTGCATGAGGAGAGACAACAGGTGTAAAAACACAGGATAAGACAAGGCGAGATGCAGAGGCAATGAATAAGACCTGTAGCTGAAAAGTGCTTGATGCTGTAAAACAGAAAAAAAAGACAGAGCAGTAGATGAATTACAATTAATCAATCAGTTAAAAACACTGTAAGCATTATCCATACTAGGGCAGACAACAGTGACAACTGATCCTGTGTTTCTGAAACTCAACATGTGTGGAGACTCCACCAGAAAAAAAAAAAAAGACAAGACTTTTGGTTTGCTTGTGTGGTTAAAAAAAAAAAAAAAAAAAAAAGTGACAAATTATGTGTTGGACTTGTTACTAAAACTGAATATGGTTGTCAGTAATTCAATTTACTTTGTTATATATTTTTAAAATATGTATCTTGGTATTGATCAGTATAACCCAATATATCTGTACACACACAAATAATGTAATAATAACCGTTTTATTTATTTATATATATTAATAGATAAAGTTTTGCCACATATACATATACATACATATACACATATACATATATATGTTTTAAATAAAATATCTGCCAGTGTGAGGCATTTTGATTCTGAGGTTAATATATATTTAAGTTTCAATTAAGTTTTTGCTCTCTCATCTCTTTTCTGTCTTGGTCCCAGCCGATGCAAGAAAAAGCTTGTGTGATATCTTACCCTGTTTGGCATCATGACCAACTGCTGTGCTTTACTGATGGAGCCCGACTCTAGTTTGCCCAGAACCACTGTTCCCATGTCCTGATGATGAAACATATTAACAAAGAGTGTTACAGAGTGGGTGAGAGAGGACCCACGTTTGTATAGACCTAAGAGTGGAAATCTGTTGTGTTTCCTGTACAGTTCAGCCACCAGGGAAATCAGCTGAGTTTCCATTGCAAATAAAATGATTTAGCTTCATGGCTGAGTCTCACAAGTGCAACATGGTAAGATATGACTAAGGGCAATGGCACATAAACTAAGCTGTTGTAGAGAAGACTGATTTAAAGATTTTTTACAAAATATAGATATATTATGTGAACGTGTAGGGTAACGGCATACTCATTTACAATAAACACATACTCCCTCAACTCTTAACACAGTTCCGCAGTATCAAAGCATAAGTAGTGAGCCAAAACTCAGGGAGTTTATATTATCAAACAGGGCAGTAAACATACTAATTTTAGAAGCTAAACCTGTGTACTGATAACAGTAATATATACTTCTCTGCAGATTCCAGCAATGACTGACACGCCTGGTTGCATTCAGCCCACGTCAGGGATTACCAAGCATTCAAAATCCTTCTAACCAGTGTTTTAGAGGCTACAGTTATCCATTTCTATAGCTCTACCCCTTTTTAATGCAGACTTACATTTAGACAATACTGAACCTAAAGAGAGGTTTAAAAAACAACAACAAAAAAACCAAAAACAAATTCGTACCTTGTATTTGTCTACAATGGGCAATCTGACAGGGCCATCACTTGATCTGTTGAAATTTGGCAAACTGTCCAAGTGTGGAATAAATGGTAAACCTCTGCAATGACATCACATATGGACAGCAGTTAGTATGGATGGATAAACAAGAGAAATCATTTCTGTCTATACAGTTCTCATGCTGACAACAGAGAGCTGCCAAAAGAAGTTGAAAGACTTACGTATACCAGGAGCACATCTCAGTGGGCTCCTTCAGGTTGGCTCCTGTCAGCCCGGAGCACGGCATGAAGTGAATGTCTTTCTTTGGGTTGAAGCCAACCTTCTTCAAAAATGGCACCAATTTTTCCTTACACTCTTCATACCTGAGGGTTCAGACAACAGGAGGGATGTCAAAATCTTGAAAGGAGGAGCTCAAATCATTGCAACACTGTACTGACATTCAGACAGACTTTTATGCATCCAGTAATAAAAGAAGTAGATGAAATGCATGTAACCAGTTAGTATTCAAGAGACATATGGGGGGTGTTTGGTAATTTGCTATGGCCTTTTGAGAAAGCCTTATTTTTGAAGAAAGTGAAAGAAGTGTTACTTTTGCATAAAAAAAGTGACTTTAATAACAGCATGAAACAGTTTGCTACCAGTATTTGATCTTGAGGGTGCATTTAATCTGGCCATGGACACCAGAGGACAGCTACCCTTCTTAACAAACTTCAATGCTGTTCACTGTTTTTTTTTGTTGATCCAAGGACGCTGTCCCTTTAAATTAACCGACTAACTATTTTATACCCTTAAATTCTTCCAGTATTCAAAGTGGACCAAAAATATACATTTTAGGTCTTGCTGCCCCACGTAGGGGTGTAGCAGTTTATATTTTTACCTGACTTTCACTTTGGCTTGCCATATGAACTGAAAAACTGCAATTTATGTTGATCCTAGTATAAAAATTGGCCTATATTAACACCCAACACTGTGTTCACCTACACAAGAAACCAGGCTACACAGGAAATGAGAACATATTTACATGCACTCTAGTATCCAGTGATATAAGCTAATAAAATGCTGTTTCCTGATTTATTGTGTGTGTATCCATGTGGACTGACAGTCTATGCGTAAGACAGACTGTGGGGAGACCCTCAGTTTTTTCCTACAGTACAAATGTGCCTGAATATTAAAAACAGTCAAATATTCAGGTGTGGATAATGACTGGTTTAGACTTTTCGGACTTGGATTTATTGTTATAAGAAGGATGTACTGCTACATGTAAGGATCTTTCATTTCATCCTGCTCCGCTGCTGTCACAGCAATGCTTTCCATGTCACAAGAGCTCATTAGGCACATATGCACACATAAAAAGCCAATCAGAAACAGAGTTGTGTGTCTACATTGGCCATAAAATATAGCTTTGGGTTCTTAAGCTCCTGTAATACCCTTTCCTGTTTATGGAAACCGGGCTTCTAATATACATGATGTTAGGAAATCAAATTTTGCATAGAGCTGACAGTAGATAGGTTACTCTCGAAAACTGTGGATATGACTCCATTAATTGGAGGAGAAACAGAGGAGTTCAGCAAGGGAACTGTTCACGCCCGTTCTGGAGTACTATCAGTACTCCAACTGTTGGATCGTTATTATCCATCTACTCACCGCTCAAGGCTCCAGCTGACTGTAGGATCGTCCATTTTATTCACCAGAACTATCAGGTGCTTGACGCCAGCTGTTTTGGCCAACATGGCATGCTCCCGTGTCTGTCCACCCTTCTCAAAACCAGTTTCAAACTCACCTTTCCTGGCAGAAATCACCTGAGGAACAGCACATTCAGTCAATCAGTGGTTTTTATCTACAAGGCGTACTATAACATAAGATGTTTAAAGAGGCAATTCCTTGCTGTAGCTAGCCAATATTTCTCAAAAAAGATCATATCTGAATAATAAGAAACAATATCCCTTAACCTCTAAAGTTGTTATAGCTAACATTAATAAACTTGTTTGTGTTCATGTATTTTAATATTAATGTAAATCAACAGAGACAAAAAATGCTTTTCATCCTTTCTGATCACAGTAACCATTAAAGTACACTAGCTACATTTTGATCACCCTATATCTCAAATGATACAATAGCAGTATTTTGAGACCAATATTGATATTTGGGAAAAAATATATATATAATTATAATGACATATTGGCCAATAGTATTTTTGTAACAAACAAATCTTCATACATCTCTTAGATTTGTGTGTGTGTGTGATATAAATACATATACATACACATATATACACACACACACACACACACACACACACGCATATACACACACACACACACACGCATATACACACACACACACACACACACACACACACACACACACACACACACACACATATACACACACACACACACACACACACACACACACACATATACACACACACGCATATACACACACACACACACACACACACACACACACACACACACACACACACACACACACACACACACACATACACATTAATGAATTAATTGATTAATTGAACGTAGCTCCAAACTGAGCAGGACATGTTACAGTAGTGGACAAACCATGTAATGGAGACACTGTTTATAAGTTACTTGAGACCTACTTAGCCTTCCTGTAATGCAACTTCCAATACATTTGCAATAAAATCATATGGTCTGGTCGATTTTTTGGTCTGCTTCTACTAAACTCTGTTTAAACAGGGTTGCTCTAAGGGACCTCAAGCTGATTTAAATTCATAAACCCTTTAAGTTTTTAGGGCTACTGGATAGACAAGGGCTACTGGTTAAGTTTTTAACTGATGTTCCACCCTAACTCAATAGTTTGCCAACACTGGTTATTTCCTGGACTCACCAGAACAGCCAAGTCTGCTTGTGATGCACCTCCAATCATGTTGGGCACAAAGCTTTTGTGACCCGGAGCGTCTAGGATGGTAAAGTGCTTTTTGTCTGTCTCAAAGTATGCTCGGCCCACCTCCACCGTCTTGCCTTTGTCCCGCTCCTCTTGGTTGGTGTCCAAAGCCCAAGATAGATACCTGAGACAGTAAAAGTGGTATTCTATTGTTGCTTTGGTCATTAATGGGCAATCAGAGACAGTGTCTAAAGGTTGATATATACATCAGTACCAATATATCTGATATGTAAGGTAAGGACTTAATATTGGCATATAGCGTTAGGCCATCACACATTTATAATAATAATAATAGCTTTATTTAAGTAGCACTTTTCTTAACATAGTTAGATGCATAAGTATTTGGACAGTGAGATAATTTTCTTAATTTTGCCTCTGTGCACCACCGCAATGGATTTGAAATGAGTCCCTTAAGATGTGACTGAAGTGTAGAATTCCAGCTTTAATTCAAGGGTTTTAACAAAAACATTACATTAACCGTTTAGGAATTACAGCCATTTTTATAAATAGTCCCCCATTTTCAGAGGCTCAAAAGTAATTGAACAATTGACTGACAACCAGTTCCATGGCCAGGTGTGGCCTGTTCCCTGGTTATTTCATGACAAATTCAGCAGATAAAATGTCTGAAGTTTATTCCAAGTCTGCAATTTGCATTTCGTAGCTTTTCATAGGAACTCTCAGTATGCAGTCCAAAGAAGTGTTGATGCAAATGATGGAGGCCATCATTAAGCTGGAAAAAACAAAACAATCCTATCAGAAAGATAGCAGAAACATTAGGAGTTGCCAAATCAACAAGTTGGTACATTCATAAAAAGAAGGAATGCACTGGTGAGGTCAACGACATCAAAATACCTGGAAGACCACAGAAGACAACTCAGGTGGATGATTGCAGAATTCTGAAACTAAGATTAACTTGGACCACAATGATGGGAAGAGAAGAGTAATGAGAAGGAAAGGAATGGTTCATGATCCAAGCATACCACATCATCTGTCAAACATTGTGGAGTCAGTGTTATAGCATGGCATGTATGGGTGCCAATGGAACTGGGTCACTGGTGTTTATTGATGATGTGACTGCTGACAGAAGTAGCAGGATGAATTCTAAAGCGTATATGGCTATACTATCTGCTCAGATTCAGCCAAATGCTGCAAAACAGATAGGAGGGTGCTTCACAGTACAAATGGATAATGACCCAAAACATACTGCGAAAACAACCCAAGAGCTTCTCAATGCAAAGAAATTGAATACTCTTCAATGGCCAAGTCAGTCAGCTGACCTCAACCCAACTGAGAATGCTTTCACTTACTAAGACAAAACTGAGGTCAGAGAGACCCACAAACAAGCAGCTGCAGTAAATGCCTAGCAAAGCATCTCAAGGGAGATATTCTGCATTTGGTGATGTCCATGGGTTCCAGACTTCAGGCAGTCATTGACCGCAAAGGATTTTCAATCCTTATAATAATAATTTTATTGGTTTGTCCAATTACCTTTGACCCTCTGAAAATTAGGGACTATGTATAAAAATGGCTCTAAATACTAAATGGTTAATGCAATATTTTTGTTTAATCCCTTGAATTAAAGCTGAAAGTCTACACTTCAATCACATCTTGATAGCGTTGTTTTGAATCCATTGTGATGGTGTACAGGAGCAAAATTACAAAAATGGCTTCACTGTCCAAATATTTATGGACCTAACTGGGGTTACAATGTGCTTAAATTTTTATTCAATCAGCATAGGGCATTTTTCCATGTTCAGACACAGTAGTGTGTCCACTCACCAGGTTTCTCGGTTCTTTTCCTTGGCTTCTCTCTCGTACTTTTCTAACGTTCTCTTGTCTACCATCCCAGTTAGATACCTGTTGGAAAGGAAGGGAACAACTAAGATATGCATTTCAACAGGTCAAAGGCCTGATGGTGAATATAATCTCACTCATTATGAAGAAAATTAGAGAGAACCAAGAAAGAGAGACTCACATGATTTGTCCACCAATGGTGGACTTGCCAGCATCTGGAGAAGGAGCACACAGACTGGCCTTAGATTAGCCAAAACTTTGACAATACTCATGTTAAACTTTTGTCTGAGTCTCCTGCTAGTCAAAAAAGCAGGAGGTTTCTGAACTTTCTGATGAGTTAGCCAAAATGGAAAAAAACTACTAATCATAAACAATAGAGATATAAAAGCATACTGAGGCTTTATCACAGTCTCTATCTGATATTTCTCTCTTGCTCCCTTTACTTCTCCAATTCAATTAGAGATTTGAAGTTTCCAGGTTGTTTCCTCATCACTGCTCTCAGTTTTTTCTTGTTTAAACTGTCACATTTCAGCTGTTGAACTGAAACACAGTATTTGGCTGTACTATCATATATACATGATAGGACAAGATGCAGCAGACTGACTACAGTCAAACCTGCTGCTCAAAGGTTGACACACATGGCATTTTATTATGAATCAGACAACTATTTACCGCATTAGACCGTATCATTTGCTGTAACAGTTGGTTCCAATGCTAACACCTGAATATAGTCTATGTTGAGTGATAACAGACCACAATGTCAATGAGTGCACATCAAACTTGTTAGCAAGTAACAGCGCTGATGAGACAGTGTGAAGGTGAAGTATAATCTGTCAGCTGGTGATAGACACAGTGTCTGCACATTGGACAGCTGAGTAAACAAACAACAATGGACATTGAACATTAACAAGGCAGCTGGAAGATTTGACTCTGACTGAAACATTAGTACATCGTTTTACCACCCATCTGTTCTTTGCTATGACTTGCATGTGTGAACATTCAGAGAAGCCACAAAATAGCTGTACTATAACCTTACTGGTACTGTTTTTTTAAGGTAGATACTGATATGACTAAGTTTTTTAAGTTTAATGTCTATATTGCCTACATTATATCTTTAGCTGAAAATATCAGCCGAGCCAGTCCCTAATTTGTAACAATAAAACATGAATGGTACACAATTATTCAAAACATCAATGATACTAAAAACAGCCTGAATGAGAGAGTCATTTTCACTCTCTACATGTTTTAATCCAGTTGTTATCTGATCCACTAACAGGAATTTTTTGGGTCCATAGACACACTGTTGCACCGGGTGACATGTTGCTTCATTACCATTAACACACACACTGTAGTTTATTTTGACTCAATCCCAGAGACACTCCTGCTGCTGGAAATACTAGAGCACCAGATGTAGATAAATTCACTGCTGAAAATAGTCCTCAACAAATGCACTATTTCCTCCTGTTTGAGTGTCCAGCTGTTTTAGGAAATTGGTGAGCCTTCTTTCAAAATGGAACTACATGTTTGTGATTGTTTTTTTTTTTTAAAGCTTTATCTCTTCAGTAGGAACTAATGTTGCGGGAAATGAAAGCCAAAGAGTTTGGAAGTCATGAAGTATTGAGAGACAGACTAACACATTGCTGGCTGTGAACTTTTTGTAGGATTTGTTGGCAATAGGTATACAGAATATCATGAGGCTTATTTTTTAAAAGTTTAGGTCAAACTCATTTTTACAGGAAATTAAATTGGTGTTTGTGGTCGAGTTTACTTAACAGCAATGCTAACAAGTAAAATTAGACTCAGAGCAACATACTTATTTATTTAAAATCCCTCCTGTAAATAGTATCATCAACTAACTGAACTGCAATAGACAGGTGTTTGCACTGACCTACGTGTCCGATGAATACAACATTGATGTGTTCCTTTCTGGGGGCGTCTGGCTGTGTAAGTGGAACCTTGGGCACTGGCATTTCCTCTTCCTCCTCCATCATCTCCGGAGCCTCCTCGGTCGTTGCTGCCACTGCTGGCCCCCGGTCCCCACAAGACCCGCCCCCTGGCTCCTCCTCATTTGGCTCAGCCTCTTTCTGGTCCCATGGCTCCTCTGTTGTCATCTCTGTGTCGCCGTTCTCCACCGGAGCTGCAGTCACAAACATGGCGTACATTTTTCACTACCTTTCTCTAATTTTGACAAACTACTTAAAACAACCGAACTGGGTGAAATATGCACAGAGTTCATTATTTTCACTTTATAAATTTACCAAAAAAGTTAGCTCATCAATATTAATCTATTAAATAATATTAATCTAAGCCTAAATCACAGGTGAATAGCAATGATCCACACAATGTGCCCCCCCTCTTCTGCTGCCCTGTCGTGTTAATTTTTTCTCAAAACAGCTTGACATACAGTAAACCTTCACATAGTCATTGCATCGTTACCTAACAGTGATATTCACCATAGCATGCCATGATTTTAAAAACAGTACCCCAGAAATATACAGATGGGTGTCAAATTAAAAGAAAAACCTGAATAAATGAGTGCAGAGACATAATGAACGCAGATGCTTTCACATAGGTGCACTGCATGGTACAATTAAGCAATTAGCATTCAATCATGCTCTGTGGCATGTATAAAAGTGATGTGCAGCTGATTCTGGTTTCGTATACAGATGGCAAGAGGAAAAGATCTAAGTGACTTTGAAAAAAGGGGTTAATTGTTGGCTAGATGGCTAGTGTTTCAATGAACAGTGACTAAAGCGACATCTGCATTTAGATCTATGGAAAAGACGTTGGTAAATAGGGTCAGAAACTGTGACCGACAGTGCATATTTGATGACTGTGATTCTCGTGTTTTAGTGCAATATGTAATGACAAACAGAAGAGTAACTCTTCCTCAGGTAACTGAGAATGTCAATGCAGGACGTGATCAGACTGTGTCAGCAATAACAGTCCGACGACAATTACATAGAGAGGGATATTATAGTAGTATTGCAGTGCATAATCCCCACATTGCACAGATTAATGCACATTTGAGAGTTCATTGGTGCAAAAACTACAGACACTGGTCTACAGAGATGTAGAAAAAAGTGATATGGTCAGATGAGTCATCCTTCATCATATTCCTGACAAGTGGCCGAGTGCATGTGTGGCGTACACCAAGAGAACATTACATGCTCTAATGCTTAACACCTACTGTGGGGGGATTTGGTGGCTTTGTTATGCTGTGGAGGGCATTTTGCTGGCATGGTTTGGGTCCACTTGTCCCCTTAGAGGGAAGGGTCACTGCAAATCAATACAAAGTTGTTCTGAGTGATCACCTTTATCCTGTGATGAAACATTTCTATCCTGATGGGAATGGTCTCTTCCAGGATGACAATGCCCCCATCCATAGGGCACGAGGGGTCACTGAAAGGTTTGATGAGTGTGTAAATGATGTGAATCATATGCTATGGCCTTCAAAGTCACCAGTTCTAAACTCCATTTAACACCTATGGGAGATTTTGGACCGAAATGTTAGAGAGCTCTCCACCACCATCATCAAAACACCAAATGAGGGAATATCTTTTGGAACAATGGTCTTCATCCCTCCTGTAGAGTTCCAGAGACTTCCAGAATCAATGCCAATGCGCATCTGGAGGCTCGTGGTGGCCCAACACCTTACCAATACACCTTATGTTGGTTTTTCCTATAATTTGACACCTGTCTGTACATTTCAGCAGGAAATCACAGGTAAAGCCGCCACAGTGCTGCGACAGTGTCTGATGGGTTAGGGATCCTAAATTCTCTCATGAAGTGCAATGCAACAACATGAACACTTAGCACCAAACAAGGAGACAAAATAGGTAACAATGAAAGTGCTCTGACATAAAGCCTCCTACACAGTTCAGCAGTACTGCAGAGAGCAGATTCAGGTTCAAAGTGTAACCTAACACAACCATCCTTACAAATCCATTTAATCTGATTGGAAAAAATAAGTCAGTTATTTCCATATGCAGACACAAGACCAGTAAATCTAGCTATACATGACGGGGAACCTTTTGACAAATACTATTTGTTTTCTTTTTGATCAAAATATACGCCTGCCTTGTGTTTACCTAAGAAAGTCCAAAAAATATTCCCTATTAAATCCTGGTTACCACACACATGGGAACATGGTACACAGCGCTTTCTAAATTACAGACAGTACAAAAGAATACTGCGCCTTCCCACAGGGGCATCCTTGACTCGATTAGGTGAATGTAAGCACGAAGTCTTCATAAACAGCATTTACAGTCCATTACAAATTTTAATGATTTGGTAACATAAGAACTAGCTCTGACTGGGCTTTTTTTTTTTTTTTTTTTTTTTTTTTTTTTTAAAATCATTATTGCAGCAAGCAGTCCATCTGAACATAGCCACTGTTTATAGTATAATAGTTTGCTTTTCTGCATGTTTTCAGTTTGGTTGGAAATTGACTATCAAAGACTACAGAAAAGGAGGAAAGTTACAGTTCACTTCAGATGACTGCACTGTTTTGAAATAAGACCTGATGTGGTCACATCTTAAAACAGGCTTTTGCTGCAGGATTAGGATCATTGTCCTGTTAAATGATGAAATGTCATCCAAATGAGCTCTGATGCATTTGACTGAATCTGAGCACACAGAATGCTCCTGTATACCTCTACATTCATCCTGTTGCTTCCATCAGCAGTGAAATCATCAATAAAAACCAGTGTGCCACTGGCAGCCATACCTGCCGGAGTCATAACAGAACCAGCACAATGTATGACAGATGAGGCTTTGGGCCATGACCTGTTCGCTCGCTCACACATTTTAATATAATCATGGGGACCCATCAGTGACATAATGCATTCCCTAGACCCTTACCATAGTGATCAAAACCGAATGCCTAACTCTAACTTTTACCCTAACATAAACCTAATTCTAACCTGAACCTTTAAACAAAGTCTTAACCCTAAAGGAGACATTTAAACTTGTGGGGTCCAGCATTTTGGTCCCGACAAAGCTGTCAGACCCCAAAAAGGTTACTGGGATCCTGGTTTTTGAATCCCACAAATATAGTAAAACAAGCCCACAGACGTGCACACATACACTGTTGGGACTGACCTAAACAGTTGTTCCCAACTTTTTGGTTTGTGACCTTAAAGGATGGATGCAATTTCTACTTGTGATCCTTCACCACAAGTTGATATTTCTCTGAACAGTCGAAGTTTGTATGTTTCCTTTCAGGTTGTTTCACTAAAGACGTATAACCTTACAATATTTCTTAAAAAGGCAAATATTAAGGAAAAGTCAGGAAAATATATTTTTCGTAATTTTGCCTCCTTACATCACCACAATGGATTTGAAACAAAGTTATCAAGATGTGATTGAAGTGCAGACTTACAGCTTTAATTCAAGGGATCTGACAAAAATATTGCATTTTTTACCGTTTAGGAATTACAGCCATTGTTATACATTTTATATGTCCCTCATTTTCCGAGGCTTAAAAGTAATTGGACAAACCAACATAATTATAAGAATTATTTTAATACTTTAATACTTGGATGAAAATCCTTTTACAGTCTAGGACTATGAATTCATCCTGCTACTTTGATAAGCAGTCACATCATCAATAAACACCAGTTCCCTTTGCAGCCATGCATGCCAATGCCATAACACTGCCTCCACCATGTTTGACAAATGATATGGTATGCTTGGGTCATGAACCATTCCTTTCTCTCAACAGTCTTCTCTTCCCATCATTC
Organism: Xiphias gladius; assembly: GCF_016859285.1. Classification (NCBI taxonomy): domain Eukaryota; kingdom Metazoa; phylum Chordata; class Actinopteri; order Istiophoriformes; family Xiphiidae; genus Xiphias; species Xiphias gladius. The sequence continues at coordinate 4,226,286 of NC_053402.1, forward strand.
TCGTACAAGTTAATCTTGGTTTCATCTGTGCAAAGAATCTTGTCCCAGAACTGGGCAGGTTTCATTAGATGTTTTCTGGCAAAGTCTAATCTGGTTTTTCTGTTCTTGAGTGTTACCAGTGGCTGCACCTTCTGGTAAACTCTCTGTATTTAAATTCATGAATTGTAGACTGGAGACTTTGACAATGATATGCCTACCTCCTCAAAAGCGCCCATGACCTGGCTAGATGTTGTGAAAGGTTTTTCTTCACCAAGGATAGAATTCTGCAATCATCCACTCTGTCTCCTGTGGTCTTCCAGGTATTTTGGTGTTGCTGAGCTTGCCAGTGCATTCCTACGAGTGTACCAACTTGTTGATTTGGCCACTCCAAAAATTTCTGCTATCTGTCTGATACGATTGTTTTTTTCAGCCTACTGATGGCCTCCATCATCTGTGTCAACACCTCTTTGTACTGCATACTGAGAGTTGCCATGAAAAGCTACCAAAATGCAAACTCAACACTTGGAATAAACTCCAGGCATTTTATCTGCTGAATTTGTCATGAAATAACGAGGGAACAGGCCACACCTTGCTATGAAACTAATTGTCAGTTAATTGTCCAGTTACTTTTGAGCCTTTAAAAATAAAGGGACTATTTATAAAAATGGCTGTAATTCCTAAACAGTAAATGAGCTATTTTTGTTAAACCCCTTGAATTTAAACTGAAAGTCTACACTTCAATCACATCTGGATGGCTTTGTTTCACATCCATCACTGTGGAGTACAGAGGCAAAATTATGAAAATTCTCTCACTGTCCAAATACTTATCTACCTAACTTTATATAGTAGACCCCCCCCATCTCCTATTGTGTTAATTCTCACACCTCCCTCACATTTATCGTGACCCCTTGACAGGTTCTAATCTCCAGGTTGGAAACCACTCCCTGAAAATTACATTGCATTTATATAGTGATATAATTGCATCAACAAGAGGTCTCCTTACTTTATCAAAAACATATTAGTTCAAAGGCTTTTAAAAAACCTCAAAAATTCACTATGAAGGAAGATTTTATCACTTTAAAAAACATTTTCTTGAGTGAGTATAGGGTTGCAACGGTAAGATAACTGTCAGAAAATCAGTTTCACAGTATTTCACAACTATTATTATTAGTTACAGTTAAAGGAATGAAAACAGAAGGATTTGTTTGGCTAAAGCATGTTAGTTTGCATCTTAGCACTATTGGTGGACGTAGTATTCACACCCTTTACTGAAGTAAAAGTACTAAAACCACACTGTTAAAGTACTCCGTTACAAGTAAAAGTCCTGTATTGAAAATGTTAAGTAAAAGCATGTAAGTATTATCCTGAAAATGTACTTAATACTTATTATTATTCATGCAATAATATAAAAGTAGGATTTTACTGTTGTAGTTGGTTGAGGTGGCGCTTTTTTCAACTATTTTGTATCGAATTGCAATGATTTTGCAGTTTTCTTCATTATGGATTAATGTGTTTATTATTTTCTACATTAAATCAATTGTTTGTATGGTTTGGAAAAATTCTGAAAATAGTTAGAAATGCCGTCGCAAGTGCCGGAAAAGTTTATTTGTGCGTTTCTTTATGGAATTAGATTGGGTTCAGTGTGTGTCTTTTTACAAGTCAGAGGTTACTGAAATGACAGACAATGCAGATGTAGCCGGGAAATGGAAAATGATGTCAATAGTGCATTTTATGATCCAACGTGTGAACGTTCAAACTTTTTTTTGTTAGGGATTAAAGTTATAAAACGGGGCACATACTTTGATCTGCATTGAGGGATGGTGTTCTTGAAGATAGGCAAACATGTTTGATGTGTTTCCTCCTTTGGCAGCCACTTTGCATCCACATTTTTGCAAAGTGGATAGGACAACCAAGGACAACCCCACCTTCGTTTTTTGGGTTACCCAAAGTAATCCCACGCTGCTGATTTTAATTTCTTTTGTGAGGGAAGAAGATCCGTGATATCAGTCTCACTTCTCTCTGCCATTTTGACTTCTGCATGTATGTTTGTGTGTGTGTGTGGTGCCAGTTGCCAAGTCTAACAAGCAGTCGATGAGTACAGGATATGCATACGCACAGGTGAGATTCTCCATTCAGTTGTATCCCCCCCCCCCAATATCGGTAATGACCAATGTAGATGGTATGATAACAATCAATTTTCATACCATGGTATACCATGAAACCGGTACTCTGTTGCAACCCTAAATTAATATATTTGAAAAAGTCCAAGGTATTACTAGAGCAGGTGGCTGTAACGTTTTACAGGCTGCTACATAAGGTTTGTAGAGAACCTTTGCATTATATACTGTGTGCAGATTTCAACAAGAGATTTAAGAAATTTTTTATTACCTTCAAGTAGTGACATGACTATATTTTCCTTCGAACTATCAATTTACAATATCTAATACAGAAACGTGCGTGATGTGTGCACAGTCAACAAGCTTCACTACCTAGACATGGGTGGCCACGCCTCAACTGCTGTGGTCATCAGCTGTTAACATTGAACCACATTTCTGTGCTTCCTTTTCTACTGTGATCTTGTTTCTACATAACAAGTGTAAAACAAATACTACAGCCATTTGTCATTGTTATTTTATTTGAATGACTGCAGAATTTAATGACCAAATAACAATGCTAGCAGAGCTGCTGTATATATAGTTGTGTGATGGTAAATTTTCATGTAATGTTATCAATGTTTAATATGTTACTATTTTAACTAATACATATAATATATACTACTGCACACAAGATATCTTATTGCAAGAAGCTCAAACATAGCTCATAATAATCACATTTCATTGGTTTACAACTCAACTGAATGTTGGGTTCATTGCAAGCCTCTCTAAAATATCCCTGTACATTTTGTAGCGTTATCTCCCACTGAAATAAGATCATGTCTGTTTAAAGTGATAATGAAACAGTCTCAGTGAATGTGACAGAGCAAGAGCCACACAACCTGAGACAAAATAGAAGACAAACTGATGCTAATCTGTAACAAAACTCACTTTGCAGTTAGTTTGTGGTCACACACTGAACTCAATTTCTAATTTGCATAAAGGCAGCCTGTGGCAGATGTAGATGCATAAAGCCAACACTGCTACAAGATTACATAGAGGGGGGAATTGAGTTTTCAGGCAAACTGAACTTCTTTAATTGGATCTCAGTAACTCATGGTGTAAGAGTCACTTTAGGCTCTGTTAATCCTATCTTTTCAAAGTAAGCCCACACAAGTCAGGACAATGAGACGAGCAGTAACAGCATGTATGTGACACATGGCACAGAGTGAACCCAGCGTAAACACAGACTCCATACATACCAGTGGTTTCTGACACTTCCATGGTGGATATTTTTTCAACAGCAACTGAAAAAGAAGCAATGGTTGAGTTAATGTTGAAGTTCATTTGCAGGTCTGACCTTTTCCACTAGCTGCAGTCTGAATCCTGTTGAATTAACAGTGTGGAAATTGAGGAATTTCTAAACTGACTGTAAAAAATTGAAAATTTGTATTTTCTTTATGTTCCATAAAAAGATTTCACCATGACTTTAGAGGCCACCTTAAGTCAAAACCAGAGGAAGACATGAGAGCCTGTTACCTATGTAGAACTTTCCAACAGTTTTTCATTTCAAGCACCTCTATAATCTGGAGTACGAAGTTCAATTGGTAATACTGTCTATAGGTAGTGTTTATGGGAACAACAGTAGAAGGTTTTGAAAAAACCACTGACATGCTCAATATGAACAGCACAGTGACTGTCAAACAATTTATTAGAGTACAGTGGATATAGGATAGGCTGATGTAAAATGATAATGGCTTCCTATGGTGACTGCCGTGTTATTACTGCATTCAACCTCGTCTAGGTCTCTTGTCCGCGTTTTTCAGTGACACATTTCGCTCCACTCTTGACCAGCAGTGCGTCAGAAGATCCACGTCACACCAAACACTCAAGTACCCACTAACTTCGTTCCGAAGACGAGCTTAACTTTAATCATCAGGTGAAGTTGGGGTGTTAGAAAATGATAAAAGGGATGTTTGCAGTAACCTCCTTCTTGGTTCCATTAACCGTTTAAAATAAGCAGTTAACGGTACTTGGTCCGAACTCATTACCTAAACAATGAGCCACACAGGAGCACGGTGCTCAGTTGAGAAACCGCACCACTAACGAAGATGCTAGCTGGCTACCACCGGCTGGTTTTAGCAAGCTAATGCCGGTGGGGTCGGTGATTTTTAGACAGTTATGACAAAGCTCAACAAGCTATTTAACACCACTCTACAGCTGAATCCCTAAATTACATTAACAGGATATGCAGGTTGTAATTAAAGTTACTCAGCATCAGGCACACTATGTAAATTACTGCTACACCAACCGTCACAGCAGCTAGCTAGTTTATCGCGCTTCAAGGAACGCGTGTCTGTATAGTGGCTAGTGAGCTAGCAACTACCCAGCCCAGGCTCCTGTTAGGAGCTAGCTCATTGCTAGCTAATGTAGCTGCCCAACGTGTATTATAACCTACCAGCGGAATCGAGATTTTCTGAGTGTGCTTTCATGGCAAAAGCCGGAACAAATTCGGCGGCGTTCACATTTAGGGTCGTGAATGCTTGTTCAAGTTGTCCGTCGATTGTGGCCTCTACATCGTCCTCTTGTTCCCAGGAATCAGGGGCAGTGTCTCTTGGGTCCATCGTGGGTCTTGGATTTTCACTACTATGAGATTTGAGCTACGCAGTTTTTGGTCTACGTAAGTGTCCGCCCAAAATCCGATGTTAGGTCACCCCTTCGAGTCTCCGAGAGCGTCCCAACTCGAAGTGTAACGTTTTGTCTCCGACTCAGGTGAAACGAAGCCGCCGGCTTCTATTGGCAGGGACGCCAGAGAGGATATTCGACTCAGCACTCCCAGAGACAGTCCGCGTGAGCTAATGCGTCCCGTCACTCGACTAGCTAACGCGGTGACCTCTGGGATATGAAGTCTTACTCAAAAGCGAAAAAATATTTGCTTTGAAAGAGTTTTTTGGGCAAGAAAACTACATTTCCTAAAAACTAGTGGCAAACTGTTTACGTCAGAAGTTTCTGACCTTTTCAGGAACCGCAGATTCGATTCAGGTTTTGTTGAAGCAAATGGAGAACTACTTTTATATACTTTGTAATACAACTTAAATCACTAATATAATTTGTACTAATTTTTTGTTTTGAAAGCTCATTATACTTAGGTACAACATTTTAAGCATCATATTGAATCTCCTACATATTCTGGGATTTGTAAAATTCCTCATGAGCATTTGTTAATTTAATTATAATAATGAGGTCATTAACATTTGCCCTGTCAGTCAGACTAATAAGGAAAATTATAACAATATATCATCAACTTACTGGGTGTATGATTTAATAAAAATTAGTTTGGTTTTGCAACACACCAATGTCAGTCACTGGAAATTATCTAAAGTCATTCCCTTTTTCATCTTACCTATTAATGGATTTCAGTCTCAGAGTTTTGGAACAAGTCATAAACTACACTAAGGGACTCTAAACGAATCAACAAATTAATCATATAAAAAGCTCCACTGAGATAATCATGTGTGATGAAATCAATTATAACACATGCCCTTGTATACAGGGTATGTATAATGTCCAAATATTTTGTGGTTTTGAATATGCCCTTAAGTCTTAACTCTCACACAGGCCTTTAAAGATGTGTCAGAAAGTGAGGACCAGCCAAAATGTCCTCACTCCATTGGTTTAAAACTCAAACTGGTCCTCAAAATGTATAGCCATACAAGTACACATAGACACACGCACACGCACACGCACACACACACACACACACACACACACACACACACACACACACACACACACACACACACACACACACACACAAACCAACTACAGCCCCAAAAATAACCACAGAGTTGAACTAACACCTCTGAGCTTCATGTGTGTTGCAATTTCTGTGTCCATTAATGAGTATGTGAAAATTTAACAATTACTGGCAGTACAGAATTGATATTGGTGGGACAAGGGAACAAGTGACAGTTATGCCACAACGAATTCTAAAATCTTGGCTATAAAATCCCAAATCAGAACCAACAACTCCTAAGTCAAGTCCGGTCCTAAACTTTGTGCTTCAAACAAACCTAAAATTATTTAAAAGCAAACTGATCATGTGTGTCTTAGCATATTATTCCTGTAGCATAATCAATTCCATTTAAAATTTTTAAGCTTTGCAAGTTGCACTGACAAACACACCTTTTCCTCCTATTTGTGCGATGGGATTGTAGCTGTCAGACTGACTCAAAGTATATCTGTTGCCAGGAAAATGAATAACTGTAATTTTTTAAGGCCTCAGATTGCACAGATTCTGAACATATCTAGATTTAGTTTGAGTCCAGTAAGTCACAGTATCATTCCACAACCACTGCTGTCATAAACTTTTAGTTATAGGACAGATTCAATTTCTACAGATTACTCCAAAAACTAATTTGGGTCAGTTTCCAGCTCCATTACAGATATCCTGTAGAATTACCCTTTTACTTACAAAATGTTTGTCAGGTATCTGGGGCTCAAGTACAATTACAATCAGACGTACATAAGAATATATGCTGACTAACTGAACCATTAGCATGCCAGTTGCATTGATTGACCAACTCACAACTGTATAGAGGAAGACTGAAAATCAGATGGAGAGATACTTTTAGAATTATAACAACTACAGAAAGCCATGGCCTTACATTAAGACTAGAAAACTTAGAATTTAATCTGTTGAGAGAATTTACACAAAACATGTCAATGTGTTTCTGTATTGTAAACTAATTGTAGAAAACATTCAAGAGAAAGGATTCTGCTTATTAAATCAGTCATTCAGACAGAGACAGAGGCAGGATTGTTCAGGACATTTCATATTAAATCAAAAGTTCTTCATCAAACATGTTCTTGTAAGGATAGAAATTAGTGACTTTACTTTGCATTATAATCACATAACAAAAATAATCATTAAGAAAATTCTGCTTCTTTTACGCCATATAAGAAATTAAATGAAGAAAGGTAGTAAAGTAATTATCTGCAGAACAAGTGCAATAAAGCTGAAATCCATTTTTAATCTTCATTTCCACTGTGGTAATTCCTTATTAAACCATTGTATTTAATCAAAACCTTTTATAACTCTTTACAGTAAATGTTCCAACAGTACCTAGCTCAAAGTACTTAAGGACAAGTCTGGCCAAATGTGTTTTTTGGCTTTCATTGTTACACATTTTCCATTTGATTTAATGTTGTTTTTACATTGAGGTACCACCATGAGAGCAAATTCTAAACAATTTCTGCCACAACTATTGAGGCTCATTCACTGCCATTCAATTCCAAATGGTATATAAAACAATAATAATCCCTCACTGATGAGAAGCTGTTGATCATATTGTTTACAGAAGTTTTCCATGCTTTGCAAGTTCCCATCACAGTTTCATAGTAGGTGTGCATTCATGACACACTTCCATTCCCTGTTATTCCCACGTTTTCCTTGCCAAAATAAATTTCCGAACAATTTCCATCACTGTCAGTGATACATTAAGGCCCCTACACAATCTGCAATAATAGTGATCTTACCGGTTTGTTACAGGTTATACCTTGTGAGATGGTCTATTACAATCTTCGTCACAACCTGTGTCAAACTGTACAGTATAATATCAGTATTGAGGGCATGTTTCCGGGCAGTTACAACGTTTTGTTGGACAGTGCTTTGTGTCATTTCATACTGTATTCTGATTGTCTGGTTTGTAGACATGGGTCATGGCAGCAGTTACACTGGGAGAATTTGCTCCTATAGTTTTGATCCTGTCAGAATTTTGAAAGAGGCTGTCTTTGGTTTCCAAAGCTCAAATTGGTCTTTAGTGGATGTGTCTCACAGTGAGATCTAGTACCATCATTTGAATTGAACACCACATTTCTCTTATGATTGATTGACTTTAATCTGGGACAGCACGAAACCACACAGTGTGTAGGAGTCTTCAGGATCTCCCCTAAAATTGTCTGTGAAATTGTCCTGGTTTGATAGACACACTAAAAAGTAATCTACAGTCATGTAAAACTGAATGTTTTATAAGGAACGTTAATAAAGTGCACACAAAATGCTCATAATCAGCCTGTGCTGCCTGTGATTATTTATACCAAAGGATATCAAATGGACAAGAGCAAAAGATGGGATATTAGTGTTTGGTGGGTGAATTTCAAAGCCTAGCAGAAACAACTGAGTTGTTCAAAAAAGTTGTTCAAGAAAAAAAGAGAAAAACAAAACAAACAAACAAAAAAACCCCCCACCTGTTTGGCCCTCTCATATGAAACTCAAATATTTAAAGGGTAATCCAGGTCAGGAAGTAGTTCGACTGAGGTCTGGCAGGATGTTTTCGGCAAAGAAAGGAAATATTCCACATGAAGTAAATACATGCCAAGCAATACTCCTTTGTGACAGAAGGCCACTTTTTGCTCAAGTTGCATTACTGACAAAAATAAGACATTTGAATAAAAATTAAAAATTTATATTACCCTGACCCCAGCTATATGTGTATTTGTAAAGGGAATCTGATTCTGATTTGCAAAGCTGTACCTGGAGCTAATTTTGTACGACAGAGTACTAGGACCACTGTTATAAAAGAATTATGAGATTTTGAGAATGGGCTTAATATTTTGACAAAAAGACATAATTTCAAGATAACAGTCAAATTATGAGTTGTACTTTTAGGAGAAAAGGTTGTGATATTATGGGAACAATGTCGTAATTTTACAAAAAAAACTTTGATGATGATTTTGAGGATAAGCTAGTAATGTTAAAAGATATATTTTAATACTCCATTGTAGTAAACAGAGAACAGTATGTGTACTTACATTTACAAAATGAGGAATATGGATGATCTTAAGATTTTAGGTTTCACCACTAAGCACCTTAATACATATTTAAGGACACTGAAATGAAATGATATTAGTTACATGATATCTGTGCAATGACATATGCAGTGCAAAGAGTGAACTTTTAAGCTCTGCTGTTATTTTGCCTAGCTCAGTCTTAACCTTTAGCAGAGAGAAATTCATATGGTCAAGCAGAGGAAGTAACATACTGTATTTAGCTACAGTAGGACACAGAGAACAGAGCTGTATATTGCTAGGAAAATGATTGTAGTCAAAACACAAGTCTTTTGCCAGGAAAAATAGTAACTGTATGTGTGTACAATTAGGCAGGGCATGATTAGGCAGGGCATGATGCAAAATTGATCTACTCTACCCAGTCCAAAAATGCAAAATTTTGTTGTTCTCCAATCTAAAATCTATTTCTCGAAATATGACTTTATTCTCATAATGACCTTTTTCTTGTAAAATTACAACTTTCTTGTAATGTGACCTCTTCTTGTAAAATTATGACTTTATTTCATACTTTTGCTTATAAAATGACATCTTTATCTTATAACATCTTGCAATGACTTTTCTTTTTGTAAAGTAACATCGGAAATTTTTATATGACCAATTACTGTAAAATTACAATTTATCTTGTATTAGAATGTTTTTTTCACAAAATTACAACTTTATCATGTGACATTTTTTCATAGATTTACAAATTACTCTTTTAATTCTATAATGTTTTTCCTCATAAAATTACAATATAATCTCAAAACATAACTTTTTCTTGTAAGATTATGGCTTTATCTTCTAATATCGTGACTTTTTCTTGAAAAATTATAACTTTATTTTGCAATATTGTGACTTCTCTATTGGAAAACTATGGCTTTATTCTTATAATTTTTTGACTTTTTTCTTAAAATTGTGACAATTTTCATAACATTCTGACTTCTCAAAATATTTGGGCTTTATTTTTTATGTAAGATTTTGATAATATTGTAGGTCAGTGCACACATGAATTGAACGTTTGAAGCTTGGAAGCTGTTGACTGGAATTATTAGTAGCCATTTTTAATTCAATAAATGATGATATTCTACTCTTCCTATACAGATTTATTTTATTATAAATTATTTTAGTGAGTAATTTGGCAAGTTAGATACAATTTGCATGTAGATTATTTACAGTGAGGAATTTAACATTTTAATTGCAGCGACACTCATTGCTTTAATGTTGAGCTACTTTATTTCTAGTTGAGTGCTCAAGTGAATGGAGTATTAACCAATCATTATTTCTCCTTAAATCTAAAAAAATTCTGTGTGCAATATGGCCACTCCTCTGCTCTATAATACAACAGGACATGCAAAGTCATCAACTGACAGACAGATGAGTGTAAAAATCAACACAAAGCTGGGCTGAATGTGAACTCTATTCCATCCTATGTTTTAAGGAAAAATCCACCCAAAATCACTAATGCTCCATTTGTTGTTAAGCATATTCTTGAACGAAGAGCCAATCAGAGATGACATGAGTCATGTCATGACACTGTGGAGATATTTTTTGTGCAGCTACAAAGGAGTTTGACAGCAGAACATTTTTCATCAACATAAAACATCAATGAAAAGCCAACAATCATACACGGGGAAACTGACTACAGTAGAGGCAGACACAGTATAGCTGTTTCTCCCCAGACAGTAGCCTCAACAGGCCATAATGCAATTCACCCATAACTGCTCATTTCACTAAGTTTTATGTATGCCAATAAACATTTGAATGAAAACAAAATGCTGATGTCCCTTTTTAGGTGTGACTAAAAGGCATTCTGAAAAATGTGGGAGAAGTTCTAAGCCACAGGCAGAGCAAAAATAACATATTAAAACACTGTCACTAAATAAGTAGAATGCACTGGACACAATGTAAATTTATCCAAGGGTGGATTTTTCCATTAACTTTGACATCCTTGCTGTCCTGAAACACAAGATGGAGACAAACAACCCGATCTAGATCCATCAGTTTTCCCTTCAAAACTGGAAGAGTACAATGCAATAATGCCTTTTTTAAAGCATCTGTTAGGCTGGTACCATTTAGAGGACGGTTGGAAGACACCTGCACAGAGTGCCATCCTATGTCCCGCTCTGCTCAACCTCTTGGCCTTCAGGTTGGCTCTTCTCTGAGGACTCCTCAGTCTCCACATGGGTGTACACCTGCTCAGAAGACTCCTGGATTTTCTCGGGTGAGACATCAGTTACAGTGTGCGAGTCCTCCTTTGGTGCGGGTGGACAGGTGGGAGGGTGGATGCTACTGCTCACAGTGGTACTCTCCTCCCTGGTCATCTCATCAGCTTGTCCAATAGAGCTGGTCTCACTAAAGGAGTCAGACCTTGCCCCTGAGCGCCGGAATAGCATCTGACCTGCGAGGAAACAAAGACAGCAAGTGAACAAGATGAGTGTGAGGTAATTTCCCATCAAAACCCAGAATTCTTTCTGTGTCAATGGTAAAGAGAGACAGAGCTCAGACAGTGCAAAAGGAAAAACTAGTATTTTCATCAACTTACAAGCTTATCTAACCAGAAACAACAGAGGTAAAGGCATTCTTGAAAACAGAAATGGACAATAAAATACTTTATGTATGACTGCAAAGGCAAATGTTTCTACATTTTGAGAATCTTTAGTAGCAACTCAAAACATGTTCTGTCCAAAAAAAACCTGTCAAAAAGTTGGAAGTATTGTTCTTCTGCTACAACAACACCAATCAACATACTGTAGCTGAAAAGTGCAAAACTCATATCTGACACAATGGAAACACTGCAATCAGTGGGTTTGCTCATTGGGATCAAATATCTGAAATTTTTTTACACATCAAGTTTAACTTGACGGTGAACTTTGACACACAAATTTGCACTTGTCTTAACAGAGCTGAGCTCTGAAGGAATGCAGAGCTGTAAAGTCCAAAATGGAGGAAGCTATGGTAGCCTATTAGCTGTGTTGTACAATCCAGTTTTTATATAACCTCCTCTGTTGGGGTATGAACTGGTCAACAGAAGGCCTATTAAGGTTTCTTTGTATGGCACCTTTAAAAAACAAGGCAAATCAAAATGCTTTATAAGACATAAAGGCCTTAAGAAAAAAATATAAAAGACACACAAGACAATATAAAACAGGAGGCACTTTGGATTACTTTATGTCCCACCATGATCTCCATGACAAAATAACATGTATGCTGACAACACTGATAGTTCTACTCCATACGGGGTACCTGAGGTGTAAGTATGATGTTTCTATGCACGAGAATGTGTCTTCAGAGTCAGAGTCACAGAGTTACAGTGTCATAGTCACAGTGTCAAGCAGTCACACAATCACTGAGTCACACAGTCAAACACTGCGAGTAACAGAGGCAAAGAGTCACACAGTTGCACAGTCACAGAGGTACAAAGGCAAGGATGCGAGCACTACAACATAATGTCCTGCATACCATGTGCCATTGTGGCAGGACATAAAATCACAGACTTAAATAGGTTTTAATAAGATTAAAAAAATAAAATAAAATAGAAGATAGAATAAGATAAATTAAACAGAAATGTCCCAGACCATCCGAGAGCTCTGGACATTTCAAAACAGAGTCAGGATGTCAGTGTAAAGATCTGAGAATTGCAGTGATGTGATCCACTTTCCTGGTCTTAGTGAGGGCTCTGAATCAGCTGCAGCTGTAAAAAACCTGTCTGTTGTCCACATAATAGTGGGAGCATATTGATGGTGAACAGAAGAAGTCAGAGAATGGAGCTTTTGGGAGCTCCACGTTATTTTTGTACACTCAAGTGTGTAACTCCCGAACGACACAATGTAGTCCCTGTCATTCCAATAGGATTCAATACAGTTTAGCACCGTGCCAGAGAGTCCCACCCAGTTTTCTAGTCTGTGTAATAAAATGGTGTGGTTGACCGTATCAAATCCAGCACTGCGATTCAATAATACCAAGATTAAACATTTCAACTGTCTGTGTTTAAGTGGATGTCGTTCAGGACCTTAAGGAGAGCAGTCTCAGTGCTAGGGTTTGGTTGGAATCCTGACTGGAAAACATCAAACATTTGTTTAGGGTCAAGAAGGTGTTGAACTTTTGAAAAACAATCTTTTCAATGATTTTACTTAAAATTGAGAGGTTTGATATTCATTGGTGAGTTGTCTAGATTGGTATTTTTTAAGAGTGAGTTAATAACTGTAGTACTCAGGGCCTGTGGGAAATAGTCTGAGAGCAAAGAAGTGTTTAGTATTTGCAGATCTGATGCTGTTGCAGTTAAAAACATTTTCGAGAAATCCTGTAACGAGAATATCAAGGCAGCAGGAGGAGGATTTCAAATGTTCCACAATTTTCTCCAAGGTTAAATGAATGATAGCATCAAATTCTGTCACAGGCTGACTGATTAGGTTTTAAGTGGAGGCATGGACAATACAGACCCAATAGCTGATATGGAGGTACTGATAGCTGCTTGTCCAATTTTCTAAATTTTTTCAGTAATGAAGTACGCAAAGCCCCAGAGGAGGAATGTTTTGCACACAATTATGAGACAGGAGTCCATGGTACAAATACATCTTTTCAATAAACTGTGTGGACCGAGCTAACAATTTTGCTAACTAATAGTTAGCTTGCCTGCTAGTAGCAGTTATTGAGCTCAGTATCTCAGGGAGCTTATTCCAACTTCAGTAACTCTGTACTGAATGAAATTATGTAAAACCTTGGCTGGTATGTTGGCTGTTAGCTAACCAGTTACAATGTACTTTACCGAATATGCATAGATGTTTCACATGAAAAGCCTTCCACTGGTTTAAAGTGTATAATCCCTTCCTTTATTTTTAGGCTTTTAATTTGAAATATATGCAGGGTTTCAGTTTCACTGATAATAACTTAACAATGGTCAGAATACAACAGCTGTGAATTATCAGTAAATTTAAACAGTATTTCTTTTTAAAAAGAGAAATAGAGAGCAGCAGAGTAATAACTATGACATGACTGTTGGTGTATTTTGGAATTAGTGCTGTAGAAATGGACATTGTGCTAAATTTACCATGTGAGCTATTAAAGTATGGATAATTTCACAATGAGCTATTATTTGAGATTAAGCTATTATTTGAATACCATTTTTTATGTTAGAATATACAGTGGTCAGCAATAGACATGGAGAATGTTACCTGGCTGTCTCTTTGATGAAGAGATGGAAGTGTCTTGCAGGGACGGCCTGCCTGCCTGGGCCTTGGTGGAGTATGTCACCTCTGTGGAGTCCAGGGAACCTATGGACACATATCATTAACATGCACATGTATGTTACACACATATACTGACAAATATGGACATACTTTGATATACACTTTTTCTAAGAGGTAATTAGCATAATGCACTTTGTGCATCTCCTTTTATCATATGCATATATTAAACATGTACTTGAGCATAAGCTCTTTACAAGTGCTCTGTTTGCACAATTCTGAGTCCAGAACTTGTGCATAAAAACTGGTATAGGTGTATATACTGTATTACATGTATATATTTTATATATTTTTTGTATAGGCTTACACCAAGGGAATCTGAATTTAGGCTAGTCTTAAATGTTGACCTTTGAAGCATATAAACTAACTACTTGAGAAATATCCAGTAAAACAGAATCTGCTACAATCCAAACATGCAGTCCACAGTGTGTGTGTGAAAGAGGAACAAAAAACTTAGCATTACTTACTATTGTTGTCAATAGTGTTTTTTCTGGACTATCGGAATTAAAATGAAAAATAAATTATTTATTTAATTTACAATAATTTAAGATTATATAAGATTGCACTGCACTTTTTCTGAATAAATTTAGAGTGGTTTAAAAAAAATAATGTAAAATAAAGTTTGTTAATATCAACTGATGCCAGATCTTGCAACTTGCATGCTGGGTAGCACGCGTGGCTTGAGTCTACAATATTTTCCACTCCCTCCATCAGTCATTGAGAGGAGGGTCAATGTCACAGAGGTTCTCTGGAGTTTTCAATACTAAAGTATCACTAAAAGAAGCAACAGGGATTCCCCTGGTGTTAAATCTTTACTGAAACACACCAACACTGCTCCAGGATCCTTCACTGGCCTCCTCTCTTCACTACTGCTGGACTCTAGAGATCCTGTATGTCAGGGATCCCTTGTGTACTTGAGATATAACAATGGGAATATCTAATACATTTAGCAGACAGTCACACTACATTCTTTTAAGGCAGAAAACAAAGATTGATTTAACACTTGGCAAGGTACTGAGGTTGGACCACAATCTTCTCACTCATAATTTTGGGCGACTTAGAGCAGTCACGTTTGGTGAAGTTTGAAAAAACTACAATGATATTAATGTTACATTGGACTTTGCATTCTGGACTACCACAAAGCTCCTTCTGGGCTCAGGGGTGCTTCAAGATCATCACTAGATTGAAAGGTTGATATGACATTAATGGAACTTCAAGGCATCATCTGTCTTTGTCCCAATAGACTAGTATCTCATTATACAGTAACACATAGTACCTGCAGCCAGGTTAAACGTTTTTCCCTTTATGGAGCTTTGAACTGGAGAGAACCAGTTTAAAACAGAGCCAACCAGAGGAAGCTGTCTCAGCATCCCCTGTAACACAGAGACACAAAAGTAGTCAAAAATTTAAATGGTTTGGATTTGTTTAATCAAATACAGTTATTAACACACACCCAATACCACACTCACAATCAATAAAGCAAGAGAGCAAACAAACGGGTTAGTCTTACTACAGTGAGGACCATCCATTTACTACAACTCATCTCTCACACACACACACACACACACACACACACACACACACACACACACACACACACACACACACACACACACACACACACACACACACACACACACACCTCTTCCATGAGTTTCTCCTCATTGGCCTTTTGTAGCTGCAGCTCTGCCTCCAGGATGCCTTTCCTCACCACCTCTGTCATGTTCTCCAAAAGCTAAACAGGAAAGAATCACTATTCATTATTCGGAAACACCATTTGTAAATGCAATATATAAGACAGATATACAAGACAGCATATATTTTTCTGGAACAAAAATATTTTTTTAACAACAAAAGCTGAGTAATTCCACTTAAACAACCTATTTTCACACTAATTTATAACCATTCTATCACAATTAATACATTGCAGATCACTGTGATCGATTTACTTCAGTATTGTTGTGTTGTCTTGAAAGAAGCCCTGCATCATTCATTTCTGATGTAGGTAACACTAAAATCTGATATTTACTTTCAGAAGCCTGGACCTTTCCTACAATCACACTCCTTTGGGGCGGCTGTTGCTCAGGAGGTAGAGGGAGTCCATCCACAAACCAGAAGGTAGGTGGTTCAATTCCCCGGGTTCTCCAGTCCACATGTTGAAGTGTCCTTGGGCAAGATACTGAACCCCGAATTGCCTCCCACGTGTCATCGGGGTGTGAAAGTGTGTGTGTGTATAGAAGAGCACTGTTTGTATAGAAAAGCGCTGTATGAATGTGTGTGTGAATGGGTGAATGTGGCGTGTGTGTAAAGCGCTTTGAGTGGTCAATAAAACTAGAAAAGCACTATATAAGTGCAGTCCATTTACCATTTATTACTTTATACATCAGCTGACCTTAACCTGAACTATCTACATCAAGAGATATTCAGTTTGGCCAAAGCCAGAGGAAGACTACCAGCCAGAACAACTACTATCGCCTTGTACGGAGTGGTCATGACATGTTGATGATTGTTTTTGTTGTATAACAATACATCAGCAGCAAAGAGAGAAACAAATATCCAACATGTTTAATATGGGGACACTTTGTGCCAAACTGACAACAAAGGTTCAGCAAGAGAGGGTCAAAAGCAATCAAGTGGAGCAGTGAAATTCAAGGGAAAATCACTTGTGTCACCCACCCATAGCATTCTCAGAGTCTCAAAATGACATACTAATTCATGCTGATGCTAGGGAGTGTTCTATAATGGTGCTGTTGGATCTCAGTGCAGGTTTTGACACTGTAGACCACAGTATTTCACATATTAAATTGGAGGGCTGAAAATTTTTTCAGGTCAATGCTGAAAAAATAGAGGTCCTTGTTTGGGCCCCTGCTGGTCTTTTCCCTGAAGTAAAGGAAAACCTTGGTTCCTTCTCTTCATCTGTTAAATCCTAAGTCAAAAAATTACACGTCACTTCGACCATGCACTGACTCTGGACAAGTACGTTAAGTAGGGATGTCCCTATGTCCAGTCCTATTTACCTAAATGTTGATTAGATATTTATCTGATGGATGTATAGCCTACTATATCTGACACACCTCATTTTTCATGAGCTACATGATCCAAATACTCAAGGTCCTGGTTCAAAAATGTAAAGTTGATAAGCTTAAATTATTTATATGATATGAATGAAAGGTTTAAGTTTAATCAGCTGGAAAGGAACACATATCACTCTGTTATGGTTAGTTAGCTAGTTGGAACTACAGAAACACTCAGTCCACTCATGATTTCATTAGTGCTAAAAAGTGGGGGTTCTTCCCACACAGAAGATCTGTGGCTGAGTACAGACAATGTCTGCAGAGAGAACTTTAACCAGACAACAGACAAGTTTAATGTCAGCCTGTTATCAAGTTACCCTCAAAATTAATGTTAATTAGTGATAGCTGATCTGCTGCTGCTGACGTTTGTATTTTAATTGGTGAAAGTGACATTTGTGCAGGGTAAAAGGAGAAACTGCTACCTGAATGTTTTTTACACTGATCTTTGATAGTAACTAATTAGTGTCATAGCTTAGTGAGTATGAAGTTAGAGTCAGTGACTGGTATGTCCAAATAATTTTTCACATTCATACACTAATTTTCACATTCATATGCAGGGAAAAGCAGTACTGTAAAGCCCAGCCGGGCTTATAGAAAAAGACAGCAGCGCTGTAACACTTGCAGAAAACACAGCAGAGATAAGGACAGAAAGGATCACATTTTAATTGGTTGCATTTTAGTTGAAACCGATCCATTAAAATATGCCCGGATCCCCCTGATACCAATCCTTAGATCCAGCTCAGGACATCTTTAATGTTAAGTTTCTAATGCACTCCTGTTTTTTCCAGATGAGAAATATTGCTAAACTTAGGCCTATTGTGTCTCAAGCTGAGATGGAAATGATTATTCAGGCTTTTCTTTCAACCAGTCTCGACCTCTTGACCTCTCTCATATCACCTGAAGGTCTCTAAGGTCCTTCAATTAGGGTTTGTTGATTGTTCTTTGCCTCAGACTCAAAACTAAAGGAGGACCCCATAAAATGGGAACTGTCTTCCATTGGACTTAAGATCTGTGGACATTTTAAAAGAAGGTCAGACCGAACAATTTATAATTGCCTTTGATTAGTTTTGACTTATTATTAATATTATTATTATTATTATTACTACTACATTTCTATATTGAGTCCATTTTATTTCTTTCTTTTGTCTTTTATTCAGAAACCCTTTATGAAGTCTGATCTGAAGTTGCTATAATAAATAAACTTCACTTTTTTCTTTACTTTACTGCTCACAAGCTTTACAATTACTTACTTTGCAAAAACCATTTGGAAGCTAATAAAATAAGCTTAGACCCAATGTAAAAATGTAAAAATGTAAAAAAAACCAAAAAAACAAAACATTACATTTCTGGTGTTATTCAAGTATTCTAGCTGATATTTAATTACACATAGGAGCAAATAATTGAACTGGGAGAGTTTGTGTTAGAGAAAATATTTTATGTATTCATTCTTTTATACTTTTATCATTATTATAATTATAATTACACAATGACCCACAATGGTCATGATCATCCCAATTATAACTAATCAAAATATAGTTTCCACTTTGTCAGACTTGAGTGAGAAGTTAATGAATGACATAAACTATTCATTTAATCTTTGAGAACACTTTTAGCAACTGTATAACGAACTTCAGGTAACATATAAAAACGAATACAGCAGTTACCCTTCCGCTCTCCTCTATGTCCCTCCCCAGGGCAGCTATTGTATCCACTAGCTCTGAAACATCAATGTCCTCAGTCACCATGCCCACAAAGATACACGCCTCCTCTGTCCCAAACTCAGGACCTGGGAAGAGAGGAGGAGAAAGAAAAGGCGAGAGAAACAACAGAAAAGTTCACTAAGTCTGTAAGTCACACTGATCAAAGGTCTCTCAAATTTGAAGCGGTACTAACCAGTGGAGAAGATGATGTCAGTGTCAAGGTCTTGTAGTTTCTTCAGCAGCTCAGTGTTAATTTTTTCCAGTTCCTGCTTCCTCTTGCTCTCATCCATTCTTTCATTCTGTGGCTCATACCTGAACATCAACACCAATGTTTGAATCCTACTGTACACATCAGTGATGGAAACACTTATGACTTATTCTGCTGTTGAAGCCTTATTTAATGACAATTGGGAAAGCTTACTTCCTCTTCTTAAACTGAATCAACCCATACATTTTCTCGCCTTACCATCACTGTCTCACACCTAACACTCCCCACTAAAGCCAATTAACCATTTGACTTCCACTGAGCCTATCTCACTTGTCAATGTACTTCACTTATGTACCACCTCATTTATCTGAGGCATTTATCGACTTCACCACATTTGAACATATCCCACTTTTATCACTGTACTGATCTTATTTACAACCTAATTTATTCAAACCCTCATCATCCTGTTGCAAAGGAGTGTTCTGGACCCTTACTCTACCCGGCTGCTGCTGTGTACACCCGAAAAACTAATCAATGTCTCACCTAACCATCTGCTGAAACACCATTTTCATCACCACCAATCTCACCTTGCCATGACCATTTTTCCTTACCTTACTGTACCCACACTCCAGCCAATTAATCAAATTCAGTTCCACTGAACCTATCATAATTAACGCTGAAAATCATGTATTTAATACCTTATTTTTCTGAGGAGCTGCTCCGACGAGAATTTAAATCCTTATCACCCATTTGCCAAGTCGTTTTCTTAACCCCTACTCTATCTAGCTGCTTCTGTGTATTAATCAAATGGGTGACATAACTATTTACTTAACCACAACTTTGACCACCAACTATCTCATTATTGTTCTTTACCTAACTCTCCTACATGTTTTGTTTACCTCGTATAATTAACCACTTGAACTACCCAAGGAAACTGATTAAATTAATCTAATCATCCATCTGGCCATATGATCTTATTCACAACCTCATTATTCAAACCCTCATCCCCCAGTTGCCAAGCGGCATTCTTAACCCCTACTCTATCCAACTACTGCTTACATCTAATCAACTGACCAACTGGGATGAACTTATATGGTGCTTTTTTTTTTTTACCTTAATGGGTAAAGCATTTTACAATTTTGCCTCTCATTCATCCATACACTCACACACTGATGGTGGCGGAGCTGCAATGCAAGTTGTAACAAGGGAGCTTCCTGGGGCTCAGGGTCTGAGGAGTAGACTTCAACACATGGTAAGGAGAAGCTGGGGATCGAACCGCCATTAGTGGACATTAGTGCTCTACCTCCTGAGCCACAACCCCCCACAATCCTCACAAGCCCCATAATCAACTGTTGGACCACACAATCTAGTAAACCACTCCACCACCACAAGCATATTACATTCATGATTGTTCCCTATACCACACTACAGCCAATTAATCAGCTTCATTGTACATCACTTATGTGCCACTTCATTTACTGGAGGAAGTGCTCCGAATCTATCCAGCAGCTGTGTCCACCTAACCAACTAATCAACTCCGTTACCTAACCCTCTGCTGAACTTTCATCTTAACCTATCTCACATAACTATTACTATTGTTCTTTACCTCCTACAACTAAACTTTACTTAAAAGAAGAATTAATTTGATCACTCTAACCATCCACCCAGCCCATTACCTAACTTCAGCTTCACTCCACTGAACCTCTCCCACTTATCAGTGTCCTATGTGTTTTTTAACTTACTTAACCACCCAGACTACCTGTGGAATTTCTTTAATAAGTCTAATCATCAGTTGATCAACTTCATTTCTACATAACATATCCCAAGTGCTTCAGCTAAGATTCAAATCATTATCTCCCAGTTGCCAAATGGTGTTCTTAACCTTTCATGCAGTTGGCATAAATGAAAATTAAAAATGTAAAAGGAGAGTGCTGGTCAGGTGTTAACATTTTTACAGGCTGATCCGATATTAGAAGAATCTTCTAAATGATTTAAAAGGTGAAGGTTCATTAAACTGATTTTATTTTCTTTGTGCATACAAAAATTATTCACTACAAAGCTCTTAATAGCCTTAAGCCTATCCAGCCTTACCGGACAGCTCCCAGGCCAGGCCAGCTGAGCTCCTCTATGTATCTGAGCGTGGCTGAGTGTCGGTGGGTCTCCTCCTTGAAGTCCTGTCTGAGGCACATTGTGGAGCTCATCACAGGCACAAGCTCTGTTAGCTTCTCCACCAGGTCCTCAACATCTTCCAGCTGGGTCCCCAGGACTAGGTGGGAGGGAGAAGTCATAGTAACGACTGTTTCCTGGTGATATTTTAACTCTTGCTGGCAATATTTAACAATATTAAAAATAAATCAAGGCAGAATGTTGTGTTTGTGTGTCTGTGTGTGTTCATGTTACCTGCAGCAGTCAGGAGGGGGCTGAAGCGAACACAGGTACCTTCATCTTCAAGCTCCACCACATCTACTCCACTGGTGGGAACCAACTGGGCTAGCTGTTCACCCAGCTGCGCCCAGAAACATTTGAAAGGATACATAAATTCTGCTGTAGTTCAATTTAGGAGTTAAGTGTTGAAAGAACTGACAACAAAACTGCCTGTTTTATTTTTTCTAAAACGGTTCAGATCTGACTCTTTGAACATCGTGACACACAAGTGCTGCCAGTTTACTAAATTTCCCCCTTCTATCCTGCTTATATTTTGAATTGTACACATAAGCGAACAATGCCAGAGCCATGGGTTATAGAAGACTATCATCCAAACATCCATAAATCCATGGTAATATTCTAGTATATTCTATTTTCTATTTTAACATTGTAGTATCTCACCGGGATATGAAGATACAATACTGTGTGCAAGGTTTAGGAACTAAAAGTAAAGTGAGGATTTATTTTTATTTATTAATTCAATTCATTTATTAATGAATATTATTTTTTATTTAATTTATTAATTAACTTCATTCACCTTAATTTAATTTAGTTAATTAACTTAATATAAATTAACTTCTTACAAAGTGCAGTAAACGGAAAGGAAAAACCAAAATAAAATCAATCAACTGTATATATATTTACACACACACGCACGCACACACACACACACACACACACACACACACACACAGATGTATGTATACTGTATAAAATAAACGCCTTAATGCTTTATGAACTACTATGCACAATAACCTCCATCAGTTGTTTTTCACCTAGCAAAAAAGATAGATTTAACAGATTTAACCTACTGATGTTTGATTAAGCAAACCAACCAGAAATCATTCCGATATACAGTAATTTGCAAAAGTTTCAGATGTTTAGATTCTTATCAGTCATGCAATCTCATCAGCTTGGCATCAGATGGGTTCAAATTCATCCTACAGCAGGACAACGAGCCCAAACATACAGACAGAGTCATAAAGAACTGTTTTAAGAGACAGAAGAACAAGGAGTCCTACAACAGATGATCTGGCCCCCACATAGCCCTGACCTCACCATCATGGAGTCAGTCAGGGATTATATGAAGAGACAGAGGACACTGAAACAACCTAAATCCACAGAGGAACTGTGGCAAGTTCTCAAAAAACAAACAAAAAAAAACAACAACAACAATTTTTTACCTTCAATTTGCTTGATAGGTGTTCCACATGGGTCTTAAAAGTGTGTCTGGTATCCAGCCAGCGTCCTAAGTATTTGTAACTTTCAACGCTCTCAATTACATAACTATGAAGGGTTTCGATATGGGCAGCAGGCTGGATACTCTATGTGTGACCTAGAGAATAACATACCTTTAGTTTTACCAGAATTTAAAACAAGATTACGCTTGGTGAGAGAGATCTGAAATGTATCAAAAGCAGACTTTAGATTTGCAATGGCCAGATTAGGAGAAGAACCAGTGGCATATACAATAGTGTCATCTGCATAAACATGTACATTACAGTTTTGGGTGGCAGAGATGATATTGTTTATGTACATGGTGAATAAAAGAGGACAGAGAATGGACCCTTGTGGAACACCTATACTAACTCTAAGGAGACTTGATTTGAAACCTCTGGATACTACTATCTGAGTTCTACCTAAGAGATAGTCATAAAAACATTTAATGGACTGTTAATCTGCACCAATCGAGCATAGTTTTTCCCCGCAGAATACCATGATCAACTGAATCAAATGCTTAAGATAGGTCTATGAAAAGTGCAACACAATGTTGATGATTTTTCATTGCTTCAATAATATTGTTAAGTATAATATATAATGCATATAATGCAGTTGTTGTTGTGCTACGAATTGATCTAAATACTGACCGCTCCGGCTGTAATATGTTTTTTGACTCTAGAAACAGTCTCAGTTGAGAATTTACTAGGGACTCCAGGATTTTTTGCTAAGTAGGAGAATTTTAAGATTGGACAGTGTTTATTTAAATCGCTAGGATTACCACCTTTAAGATTGGGTTAACCTCTACACACTTCCCGATTTTTCTGAATTTTACCTGATGCAAGTGCTAAGTTAAAACGGTGCTGCAATAATGAAGATTTGATGATTGAAAGCCTCACACATATTTGATTTGTTATGATTCAAATTTCAAAACAGATTTTAGGAGGGAGGTATGCAGGGGAATTATTTTTCAAGGATTTGATTATTTTCCAAACGTCAGAGGTATTTGCAACTAAGGACAAGTAGAAGTCAGATTTGGCTTTTCTAATAAGTCTGAGACAATAATTCCATTGGTGCCTGAAATTTTGCCAATCAGCCATATGACTGGTGGTTTTGGCTATCTGCCAAGCTGCATCTCGGACAGTCAGAGCTTTCTGTTCTAAAATTTTTATAGAGAGCATGTTTATTAACTACATTTTTAAGAACTGTGTAAAAATGATTAAAGCTAGGTCATTTTTTAAATTTGTTAGAGGTCAGAGCACTACAATTCATTTAACAAATTTACTAATTAAAATGTTTAAAATCCGTTTTCCTTATTATGCAAGTATTGGTGTAAGTCCGGAGGTTTATTTGACACATGCATTGGGCAATGGTTGCTGATGTCTTGGGCAAAAACTGTGGTGCACTTAAGTGGATTGTTTGTGAAAATAAGATCTATTGTGGTTGATTTAAAAGGATTGCATTCGTTTGGTCATGTGGGACTAGAAATCAACTGATGCAGGTTTGAAATCTAAGCACAGTTCTTTTAGTCTCACAGAGTTTTTTGAGCGCCAATCTAAATTCAGAATTAACTCAGAACTAACGTGGGATGATATTAATTTGGCAATAATATGGCTAATTATAACATGATACATGGCAACAAAGTAAACTCTATAACAATATAATATGGTGGAACAAATTTCCCCTGTTGATGTTTTAAAGTTTAGCATTAATTGAGCCATAAATCAGTTATAACTAAGTCAGTATATCTTTAAAATTGTATTATTTGATCTTTTTGGCAACTGGGGATACTGGAACAAGCTGTAAACACAATACTTGCCTATTTACACATCCAGCAGACACAGAGAACAATAGAGTATTCAACAACAGTAGGAATGGCTTCCATCTGGGAACATGTTTGTGTCCACTTTATGAATGTAAGCCGAATAGGCATTCTCCTTTTACCTCTATTTTGGTCTCCACCAACTCCTGAAAAAAAAAAATATCTGGCACTTTAGCTGCTAAATCCTCCATTAGATGATGTTTGGTGCTGGATAGGTAGTGTACATTGGGTTTATCAGAGGTTGGAAATGAGGTTGATGAGATTGGAGATAGCAGGTTGTAAAGTCAAAATAATGAGCTAAAAGAGACTTATAAAAATGCACTGATGCTGAGAGGAACAGCACAGTTGGTTATAATTCTCAGTGGATTATAAATCTCTTTGTCACTATGAGCTACTCCTTTTATATTACACATAAATAATTTGATCCATTGTTAATATATAAAATTTTGGATAGTGCAGCATTAACAAGCATAGGCACAAAAATACAAGGGACATACTGTACACGTTTAAGAAAGAAAAAACACTCACCCATTTGTTGAAGGCATCAAGAACCTCTTTCTCCCCAGCACAGTAACCCTCCATTGAGCCCCGACTGGATGCTAAAAACACAACACAAAGGGAAATAAAGTAAAAATACAACAATATACTATGATTCTTCTCTGTATAATGACACTATTATCTTGTCATTATCTAGGGTTTCCCCGTAGTAGTCGACCAAACGCTAGTCGATGAGAAGTCTTACTCAACCAAGATTGATTGGTCAGTTGGTCGCAGGAAAGAAAAAATCTCACTCCACAGGAAGTGCCGACACTCAGTCAGTCACTGACATCTGTTACAGCTGCCCCCTGCAGTTATTAGATTGTAGTTACATATGTCAGGCAAATCCAAAGTCTGGGATCACTTTGAGAGGCTAAAAGACAACCCCAAGAAGGTGACATGCAAACTCTGCAGGTAAGTATTCGCCTATCATTCGTCAACCTCAAACATGGCTTATCATTTTAGACATGCAAGTAGCCTAAAATTAGCCTCTTAGCATGGCTGCTCGCTCTGACATTAGATAGCCTAGATAAATATGCGTTATCATGTTGGTGTTACAAATTCATAAGTTGTGTGATGTTTTGAAATACATCAACAAAATGTTTAGTCTCCTAGCTGGTTGCTTTGACACATGATCACAATCATTACCACTTTTAATGCTGTTAACAGGTGGCTCGCCTCGTGCAAGCGCTCGTAAGATTTATATTTTAAATGCTCATTATTATGGTTTTGTAATTCTCAGTAATGTAGCTCAGTGTTAACAATGTTACTTATAACATTCTTTCTCAGCCCTGAAACTCAAACCATTTTCTGATGCCCCTCAAAAATGTATGTTCAATTTAGGAAATTAATATCATAAACATGCAACGAGAAGTCGACTAATGGGTTGAACTAACGACAACTAGTCGAATAGGAAAATCGTTGGTCGGGGGCTGCCATAGTATTATCACAATAATTACTCATCATCATTCAAAACATTTTTTGAGCATGGAAGTTTTCAAGTGCATCCTGTGGTCTCCTTCAGCAAAAGGCAAAAGTTTACAGGAAACCCATTCACACAGACCATTGACTCTAACCACAACTCAAAACATGAAAGATCAGTTAGGACCTTCCTACACAGAGCACATCTGATCAGTGAGGAGGAAAATAGAGAGAGAAGGGTGCAGCAGGTACAAGGTACACTCCAGGCTAACAAGGTACAGTGGATGATGAGAAATCCGCCCTAACTCAGAAACCACCAGAAGCATCCCAGTGGAACTCCCTTAAATGGCTGGACTATCAGAACATCTAACCAGTGTCTGTAAGTCAGCACTTTACAAACCATTAAACACCTTACGATCTCTGCTGACCCACCCTAGAGACAGGACAGGACCCCCGCTGAGCATAACCACCTGTTATCACATGACCAAAGTTCTGTACTTAGGTAATGTGTTGAAAAATGGGCAAACTCCAGTCACTGATGAAGACCACGAGATTTGGTTGAAAGTACTAGTAAAAGGACCTTTCGGCATATAATTTATTATTACACAGAACCCTTTTAGTTTTAAAAATATTTTTAACAGCTTAAACAAAAATAAAAAATTTCACCACAGAAATCATATACTGTAGTACATTACTGCTCCAAAGTGGTTCCAATTGAAAGAGAGTATTTATTAAAACTGGCTCAATCATGTTTGTCTGGTACAGAGAGTGAGACCCTTACCAGCACTAATTTCTTGAGAAAACTTGAACAGCACCACAGGAGAGTTGAGTTCATCCTCCACCTGTTGGGCACAAAAGACACCAATCAGGTATTTGAGACATTCATTATTATCATCCTTATCAAGTGATATTCTTAATAACATGCAAAACAATTATCATTGGTTGAGAGGGTGCAATGTAAACATGTACACACAGCAAACATGTACTTTGCTCCGTGTACATGCCTACTGAGGCTAATATATGTTACATCCATGGTAATTGTAGCTGTATGTAACACGGGTTTTGTTTAAGTCACCAGACTGTTCTGTATGGAAATATAGGTATTTCAAGTCCTTGCCTCTCAGTGAAATGGAGCAGGCCAAACAAAAGCTACGGCTGCAGTTTATGAGATGCAGCTGGACAGATGAATTGGATGTTACATGGTCCCCGAGCTGACAATTGATTAAAATCAAAACTAAACTAAGCAAACAGATCAATATATGGCATTGGGCACTTTAATTACTCCATTATCCCTGTAAAATATTTCAAAAGTAACACTATGAACAATGCAACCAGGTTGTTGATCCAGGCAGTACGTGGACATACCTGTGTTTTTGGGTATGTCACCCAAGGTTGTTCTCTCCTGTTTAGCATTATCTTAATGTTTGTGTCAAATTGAACTATGGCATTTAACCAGAATCAAATTCAGCAAACAGCTGATCTCAGTGAAGTTACATGAGGTAAAACACTAAAAAAAATGAAATAAAACCCACAGTGAAGCTTATCATTGATGATATCTAAGTGACAGGTTAAGGCAAGCATCATGCCTGGGTGGTTCTGAAATGAAGGCTAGTGTTTCTGGGGTGTTGATGTGAGGGTCATGAATAATTCACGTGCATGTATGGTGTTGTCAAGTTATAAAACCAGAAAAATAACTGCAATATGTTTTACACATAATAAATGACAAATGGGTATTTCATCCAGGCCAGATCTCAAGGCCTCAGTATGCTTCAAACAAAGGGCTCACCGGACCGCGTCAACAGCATCTGACACCCCCTTTCCCCTGATGGAATTG
This sequence comes from Xiphias gladius, assembly GCF_016859285.1. NCBI lineage: Eukaryota > Metazoa > Chordata > Actinopteri > Istiophoriformes > Xiphiidae > Xiphias > Xiphias gladius. The sequence continues at coordinate 4,254,167 of NC_053402.1, forward strand.
TCCAACGATTTTTGGAACTTTCCAAAAACGACAATCTGACAGTCACACCCACTTTATGCAGTGAATAGCCAGGTGTGTAGAAGTGTTAAAGTAGACAAGGTTTGAACTTCTCTCTCAGGTTCTTTTTTGTTCTTAACGTAAGTACTTCTGTGACATGCAACAAAGCGTAACATCATGAATGCCCCTGAAGAGACTGTCAGAAAGTGTACGGCATCCCCATTTGTATGATTCATCGCATTTTGCCCATCTCTATTAGTCCCAACTTTGAGTGTGGTCATTTGGAACAGGTATAAATACTTATCTTTGGACACGATCGCAGTTTGTTTGAAGCATACTAAGACCTTAAGGGGTCCAGTGTATCTAATGTAGCTAGACTGTTGGGCTGAGGCAAAGGAATCAGCCCAGAGGGCCTCTTTTCCAGGTTTTCTCCTTTTAGTGTTAGACCACACAGACCAAGAGGGTAGAGGCCACAATATAACCACAAGAGTAACCCAGCGCTAGATGAAACAACAGACTCAGATAGGACCTAGAAGTTGACAACAGGCAGAGCTAAAACAGATAACTGACGGTTCAAGAATAGTGTACTGCTATTAAGATGTTTTCAACCAAGCAGGAAGAAGAAACAGCAACGTGGACAAAGAAGAGTTAAGCCCAAAAAAAAAAAAAAAAAAAAAAGTGAGAACCTCAGGGGAAGCACAGCGTAAGAAAAAATAAACCAGAAAAATAACTTAAAATCTGGTTAGCTTACTTCGGCTATGCATGGGGCAAAATGGATCGATATATATAATACCATCCAGGACCGCATCTCAGCCACGGCATCTGATGTGAAGGAACAGGTGCTGGATGGTATTCGTAAGAGCCATTTCTTCTCCATTCAGCTGGATGAGTCTACTGATGTTGCTAACTGTGCTCAGCTAATGGTGTATGTGCTTTATATAAAAGAGCTCAGTGTCCAGGAGAAATTTTTGTTTTGCCATTCTCTGCCAGCTCATACTACAGCAGAAAAAATCTTCAAGGCTTTGAATGATTTCCTTCAGGAGAGTCATATTGATCGGGGCCGCTGTTGTGGAATATGTGCTAATGGTGCAAGGGCAATGATCGATCGCCACAGTGGTCTGGTGAAACAGGTGCAAGCAGTTGCCCCCACCACTGTTTGGAAACACTGCATCTTCCATTGACAGGCCTTGGCAACCAAGAAGATGCCCAAAGCTACACGGGGTCCTGGATGAGGCAGTAAAAATTTTAAACTTAATTAAATCATGCACCATGAATGCCCATCTCTTCTTCATCCTCTGCAATGAGATGATATCTGATATCTTTGACTGGATAAACATACTGAACATCTCTCTGGAGGGCAAAGAGTGCCATGTTTTTTTGGTACATGATCAAGCCTCTGGATTCAAGAAAAAGCTGGACCTGTGGTGTGCTCATGTTGGAATGGGCTCGGTGGAAATGTTCCCAACCATGGACGATGTTGTGAGGAGGGCAGGGCTGCAACTGGACTCTGTACAACAGGTGGTCACTACACATTTGAAGGGATTGCGTGAGCAGATTGGAGAGTATTTTGGAGAGGAAACCTTGGCAAATCATTCGGTGAAAAATCAATTTTCTTTCCCAGTGACACCCCATGATAGACTGACCATGCAAGAGGAAGAGGCCCTCGTCAAGCTGAACTCTACTATGGGCTTGAAATAAAAGATGAATATATGTCACTTTCACACTTTTGGTTGACTGTGACACTGTGGAGTTCCCCCACCTCTCCATAAAGTGCTCATCCCCTTCATCTCAACTTACCTGTGTGAGCGCAGGTTTCAGGCACTGACCATGATTAAAAGCAAGTACCAGTCAAGGCTGCAGATAGAGAATGATCTACGTTTATTCCTTTCTACAGTGCATCCCAGCATCAACCGCCTAATTGTTCCCAATAAAGTAGGGGTGAGCGAAATAAGGAGGCAAAATTGGATCAGTTTATTGTTTCAGTTTATTGCTGGGGCCATATATGTAAACTATTTACGCACAATTTTGAGACAGTAATATGAAAAGGAGTGCAGTGCATGGTGCACAGTGATGATTTCGTTTGGTGTCCAACTGACTTTGATGTCTTCAAAAATTATTTGAACTGAGTAAAATTCCACAAATAGGCTTTACAATGTAAGATTTTGTTGAACTGAAGTCATTTTAGTATGGCTATTGTTGAGTCTTTAACAATGTTTTCAAGTTTTTGATTTAGTTATTGGACTGTGGAGGATTAATTGTTAAGTAATTTTAAGTAAGAGCAGCCCACAATTTAAGCATGAATGTGGGAGAACGCATATTGTAATAAAGATTTGTTTTTTTAAATCAAAGTTTAAAAGTCCTTCAGGGTAGAATTGTGTTCACAAAGTGCGTGTTCAAAAGATGTTTAAAAAATATAAAGATGTTTAAAATGTTTAAAAAATGTTTAAACAATAAAAATAAAATGTTTGAAATGTTTTAAAAAGATGTTTAAAAAAATAAAGATAAAGATGTTTAAAAATGTAAAAAAAAAAACCTGTTTTATGCCTGAGTGGAACACATAGTTGGCAAGTACAATAATAGTAAGAATAGCAATAATAATCGTGTGTGTGTGTGTGTGTGTGTGTGTGTGTGTGTGTGTTTAATTACTGTGTATGTGTGTGTGTGTGTGTGTGTGTGTGTGTGTGTGTGTGTGTGTGTGTGTGTGTGTGTTGATCAGGAGCAGTGCCCCTTCATGTTGAAAAGAGCCAGTCGACATCTTTGAGGCATCTGATGAGGATGCCTTCCAGCGACCTCCCGGTGGAAGCATTCCAGGTAGGGGTCGACTAATTATCAACCTTGCTAAGTATTGGATCCGATATTCAGCATTTTTACAATGATCAAAATAGTTTTGTTTTTTTTAATCCAATAGCCAATAAAATAAATCAATTACAAAATGTGCTGCTTTGGCTCTGATGCAGCCACCCTTCTTTGTCTGTAGTCACCACTCTGTGGTCTTAAGCAAAGTCCCGCACACAGCACTCTCTGATGTCACGAGTAATAGCCTATCAAAACTGAAGGCTATGGCCACAGACAGGCGCATATGAACGCATTTGCAGACTGGAGCAGCTCTGCTAAGTCCGCAGATATTGTCAAAGTTGCAATAAACATCAAAATCTTTGACGCTGAAGTTGCAAAAACACCCCAATCTGATGAAGAAGTTCATTGGCTGATCCAAGACAAACCAAGCAAAAAAGAGCAAGAAAGTGAGATGGGGAGAGAGAAGCCAACGTGACCTGCTAAGCTAAAGTAATTAGCATATCTGAGTAGCAACAACTGTGCAATTAGAGAGAAAGTCGCTAAAAGAAAGAGAGAGCTATGAGTGCTTGAGCAGAACTAGTGTAAGTTTAAATGCTGTTCTTCATTACAGTAGCTAATTACGCACTTTAATGAAGAAAATAGCAAAATTAGCTGGGTTGAGATACAGCAGCGAAAAACGCTACCAGCAACAAAGAAATGCTGACAACTGGAAATGAGGCAATACACTTAATGCTGCACATCAGCACGTAAATGGCCTCCCACTACTGTTATTTAAAAGAAACTTTATTCAAGTAGAAGTAAAATTACTTGTGTAAAAATGTACTCATAAAAGAACAAAGTAAGTCAATTCAAATGTACTCTGAGTAAACATTACTACATTTTAAAAGGGGAAAGGGGAGGGTTAAAAATTTTTATATGGCTTAAATAATAATATATGGTAAATCCATTAAATTAAAGAACACCTTTCGGTTGCCTGGAATGCATATACGCCTTTCCCAGGTGAGAGCCGTACCAAAAGTAACCAATGAACTCCAGTCAGGCACTTTGCAGCCTGTGCATACAACTGTTAATTACAAATATATACTCAGTTGTCAGTTTATTAGGTACACCTAGCTAAAACTAATGCAGTCTAATACAACAGTCCTACAATAAATCCTCCATTCGTGAAGGTTATAATGTTCAGTTTTTAATAAAATTGTATTAGAGTTATTGATTCAGCTGTATCATTTTTGAGAATGTAGTGTGTGGTGCTGTTGAGCTGTTTTGCATTATACAGAGGTGTTTTTGTGTATTTTGTGTGTTTTTTGGCGAAACTGAAGCTATCACTATATTGACATGTATGATTCCAGTGAATAATTTCCAGTGAGAAACATGTTGTTTTCACTTAAAGACTATTTTTAAGAGGAGTACAGAGGGCTGATAGAGACCTTTGTCTCATAGTGTAAAACAATCACCTGAAGCTCAATATCAGCCAAACTAGTGAGCTTGTGGTGGACTACCAAAGAAACAGACTTGACTTTGTTAAGCTTTGTTGTTCTTTTTTGCTGTTTGTCTACTGTATCAGTATATAAGTTCATTGAGAGAAACAAATTACAGTCAAATTCCTTGTATGTGTTCACATGCTTGGCCAACAAAGCTAATTCTGATAGAACACAAAGTTGTCGCAATGACAATTCTTTAAATATGGATGTTGCTACAAAGAGGCTACAAATTTTAAAATATGGATGCTTTACACACATCTTCAACCTGACAGCACAGAAGATCTATATAATCACCACAGTCTCAAGGTGGGCATCCTTTTGGGAACATGAATGTCTGAACAAAATTTCATGACAAGGCTTTGAACCACCTCCTTCTGGAAGGTGTAATGACATGTTCAACGTGCCTACATATGTGCTATATTACAGGATGTTTTTTACTGAACTACTCCAAAAAAAAAAAAAAAAGGCCTGATAATCAGACTGAAGTATTGTTTTGTTTCAATTCATTACTGAGCCAAACAGCTTTGCCCTAACCACTTAATATGGAGGGATGCACCTTCTCTGCCAATGTAATTTTCAGTCGACGTTCTGAGAGAGACTCAGAACCGTCTGGTGCGCATAATTGTATTGTATAGCATAATGTCTTATGTATAACATTTTTACATATATTTATATCGAACTATCTAACTTTAATGTTGTATTCTTTATATTCCTTTTTTGTAATTCTCATGTTTAACACTATTCTTCTAGCACTATTCTTTGTCCACTGCCAACATTTGAAAATTAAGAACCTCAACATGTGCTTCAAAACTTTGCCATTGCAAATAACTAAATTTAGCATGCTGTGCTGCATGACAGGGCAATATGCTTGGTGGAATAACCAGCTTACTCTCTATCAGGGATGCAAAGTTTCTATCAAGTCAGACTTTACTGGACTATGGATATTTCTTAGTTTCAACACTAGGTCACAATATCTGAATACTGGAATTTTCAGTATCAGTGGTCTAATGACATTTACGTGTATTTGGATTTTAAATTAAAGGAAGTAATGATATGCAACAGCACGTGACACATTCATTAATTATTCATGACCCTTGTATTTCTTCCAAAGTCAACAAAACATAATGAATGTGGAGAGGTATTCCCTGAAGTACCTCAACGAACATGCCTGAGTGGTCCACATCCTAAACAATTAAGAAGAAGTGAACAGTCCATCAGCCAATGGAGACCCAAATACTGCTGAGTTGATGTGGGTGAAGGAAAATGGTCAGGAGTGACAGCAAGAAAGAAAGGAAGAGAAGGGAGAACAGAGGGGAAAGGGAAGGGGGAGTGAAGGAGACGAGCAGAGGCTTGGTCCCACCTACAATAGAGAGCATGAGAGAGCCCAGAACGTCCCGCAGTGAAGCCCCGGAGATGGGCGGGATCGGCGACACCACGCCCTGGAACCAAGGCAACCCACACTGACTATAACTATAGCTATATACACATAGAGAAAAGTACTCACACAGACACTTGCAGACTCAAACATATCTTACTAATACAGGGGTACTAAAAACTCAAACTGCTGCATCCCTTAAGTGAATTTCGCTGACTGAGACAAAACTGAAATTCCTCCTTCTTTTACCAAGCTACAGTGAGGTTGAGTACAACTGTGTCATGATTCTGATCCCCAACACTCTGATTTTTCACTGCATCTTGTTTACGGTAGTTTTAATGTATAAGGCTACTAATCTAGGCACTCAATTTACATTGCATTATGTATCAGTGATTGTATGGATACAGTGTTTGCCTGTAGTGGATGCCAGTAAGCAAGCTTTAAGCCAAGTCTGTACCCCTGAGATTATTTGATGTTACCATGGTTAAAGCCTGGACGAGAGAGAACTTTGTCTCAAGCAAATCCTAGAAACACAAATTGGTTTTGTATTTGAACATCTGGAGGTAATTTCTTCATGTTAAAACTTCCACGTTATTTATTAATCCATGAAGAGGTTCTGATCCCTTGTACTCCTGTATTCTTTCTCACCAAACATAACATGACACCTAGGCTGTCAATTATGCAAATACTACAATTAATTAACCAATATTTCTAAGTCAACATGTGTATTTGAATTTCATGTGCGTGGTGAAAATATAAATGCTATGAGCCAAACTGCACCAAAATCTAATCAGTTCCTCTAATATATAAGGGGTGTAAATATCAAATTTTCAGATATGCTGCTCTTGAGTTATTGTGTTTGAGTGGGTTTTAGTCGTGTCATATATTAATTTTCTGCTGTATCCACTAAACAGTGAGTTTATATTTTATTCATATGATGTCAGTATAACATTAGAGTGAATGTCAGTGTATGCATCCTGTCCACAGGCTATTCACACAACAGAGAGGTCACAAGAGCTTGTGCCGTACTCAAAGGAGAACAGTTTAGGCACCCACAAAAGGATCGACACACCCAGCATAGATAACACCCATAGAGACACCCAGAGATAATTACCACCAGTTTACCACCATGAAGCTAGATATCAGCATAAATTTGAGCAGTATTTATATGGATAGCAGTTATTTCATAGTGGTTTTTTTGCAAATCTATACTTTGATCATCACACTTACAATGCTCTTCTTTAGGATTAATTATTAACACTATGACACATACAAAACGGCTCTATTTTTACTGAGGTGCAATGTTTAGGCAAAGGTCCACAGCATGAGTGCACAAGGCATGCTGATAGATTTTTAAATATTTTGTGGTGAGTTATAAAATACTAACTGGTACTAATTGGTATTTTTCAGTGACTTCAGTCACAGTGGAATATCTCTGACTTACTCATTAAGTATCCGAAGCCTGACAAGACAGCCTATTAACCTTTTATTATGGTAGACATTATGTCATTACTTATGGTTTGAACATTAAAAGATCACCTACCGATGTTTTGATAGAGGCCAGAGATTTGAGTTTGTGCAGGAGTTGCTGGCTCTAGGGAGGAAAGAGATAAAGGTGAAATGTGCAAAATATGATTGCAATATGATGTACCAAATTTCATTTCTGAAAACACTTTTTTGTTGAAAAATATCTAAACAAGTTCAGCTTGTTGGGAAATTTGCTTGTTTGCTTTCTTTCTGACAATGAGATGAGAAGATTTATAACATCTCCTGTGTGAGTATTTACATAAATCAGGATGTAGTTAGTCCATCTTAGCATAACGACTGGAGGCAGGGCAAGCCTGGCTCTGTGCAAACTTCACAATTGCATCTACCAACACCTCACGGACATTTACTGACACAGTATCTTGTTTGTTCAGTCTGTACACAAAGAGAAACACAAATATGACAGCTCACGGTTTGGTGAAACTATTTCTTGAAAAACAATAGTTTATCCATCCAGTACTTCTGTGCAGCATCTCTGGCTATAACAGAGGTTGCCAAATATGGTCAGTGAGCACAGGTTTTGGTTTGGCCTCTGTATAGGCACAATGGTACCAAAACTAGCAATCTCATTGGCTGTCCACAGTGACTGTGCCTGTCTACTGTTCGCCAAGAAATAGTTCCAGTACATAACTCCCTCTAACTAACATGGTGTGTCTCATTTGTTTAATCTGTAAATAAACAGAAATGTAAAAATGACGGTCTGTGGTTTAGGGGAATTTGATTGATGTTCACCAAAGCTGTGGTGTGTTTGATCTTTTGGACAATTCCATTGTGACCGAGGTACTGCAGGGAGAGCCAGAGAGGCAGCGCTCGCAGTTTCTCCACAGGCTGGCTGGAGGTCAAACCTGCTGCCAGAGACTGAGAGACAAAACAGAGAGACACAGGGCAATGAGTCAGTTAGAGAAAGGAAAAGACAGTGGCTATGGAGAGTTGAACAGAATACAACTAATCTAAAGGAAATAATAACAATTCTGCACTTGGACAGATCAAGTAATGGGTATTGAAGTTGTGGTTAAAAATTCCTGACTGTGAGCAGAAAATCTCAATTCCTCAGCTAGTTTTGGGTGTAACTTTTGCACTTTTAAAAACATTCAGACTGACGTAAACATCACAATAGCAATGTTGATCCATCTCATTAAAAGGTGACCAAGAGGATAACCAAAAAATGTTACAAAAGCTACCAAATAAAATTATATGAGCCTACTAGTGCTGGGTCCTCATGTCTGTAGAGGGTGACAGCGGTTACAGCAGGTAGTCCCAGCCACTGACCTGGTGTTAATGTCATACTATCACTTCTGGTGGCTGCCTGGAGGGGGGGAAGAACAATATGTACAGATACACACACGTTACAAGAGAAAGTTTGCATAAAATGGCATTTCTATAATCAAAGCAAGGTGAGACATTAACACCAGGAGGGATAGCTCAGAAGTTTGCAGGTGTGCAAACTGGAGACTCAGATGCTTGCCTATTTTTCGCTTCCGACTCTTCCAGCTTTCTTTCCAGGTTTTTTACTGTGCACGTGATTATAGCTATTTTCAAGCACAGAATATCACATTGTTGGCTTCGTCTATCTGAAAAAATTATGGGTTTGGGTTCCCCACTGCAAAAATGTTACGTTATGGCTTTATTCAGACATGACAGGCACGTTAAAGAAAAAAAACACAATGCTTGTGTGATTATTTTGCATCTGATCCATGAGGGAACAGTGTCACTGCTGAGGAACAGGGGTTGGAAAATAACGATACAAAGGAAGAAGAATGTTTTCAGTTCTCTCACAGGCTGCATCAATGATAGACTTTAAAACCATGACAGAAGCAAAACTTTCGCACACCTGTGAATCGACAGGTGAGTTGGAGAAGACCATAGGCCATCTGAAGTTGAGCAAAGAACTCCAGCACACTGTCTTGTACACTTGCAGTATGAAAAATTTATTAACAATATTTCGGTACACAGACCTTCATCAGGTTATTTTACAGGACAAAAGGAGAGACTTAAATACTGTAGGTTGGTTGACCCACATGGACCAATCAGGTCACACTACAGACTGACGTCACTCATTAAATCAAGCTTTATTTATAATCACATCACGGCACCAAATGCCGACAATATAAATAGATAGAAATATACAGAATACATATTATACATAGTTTAAAATGCACAGTCATAATAAAGAAGCACAGCCATACCAAGATAACTATTTACAATATTTTCAATAGGCATCTGATGCAATTCTGGTTGGAGCTTGAAAAAACTGTCTCCTAGAATCTGTCCCTAGACAAGAAAAAGACGAGACAGGATAATAGAAAAAAATAAATAAATATAAATAAAGACAAATACAGCAAAAATCTAATTTAATAATAAATGGTTCCTTCAAGATGGGTAATAGACGAGCTACTTACTAGACTGTATGTCAAAAGATTCCCAGAAAAACTCTCATAACATCACATTCAGAAGCAGCTCATCATTCAGACCCTTGAGTGATAAGGCCTGTAAAGTGAAGATCCAGATCCAGAAGAACATATAGCTGAAATTTAATGTTTTTACCACATGGGCTCTGTTGCCCACGTGGTTTAGCATATGTACGCAAAACTTCCAGAATTGTGAAGAAACATGAAAATAAAAGTGCTATACATAGCAATGATCAAGATTATCCTGTAGCTGTAAATTTCAATAATGAAAAACATTACATTTCAGCTTTATGTTTCTGTGGCATTGAAAAAGTTAGCCCACCCACCATCATGACTTGTTTTTAAAGACGTGAAGCTATTTGGATTTTCACTTTACAGACCTTATCACTAGGGATAAACGATTAAACGTTGCTACACTCGCTAGTCAGCACCAGAAATTCTAGTCGCTTCAACTAATTATTATTTTATTAATTTAATTAATTAAATAATTAGTTAAAGCATTAAGCATTAATTTTATTATTTATAACGCCAGTTAACTTTTGCATCTAAGATGTTATGCAGCCGGCCGCCACTAGCCCTCTCCCCACGCGGCCTGCCACAATTTCATAATGAACTGAAAATATATTTACACCTCTTGTAATAAAGTTTTAATAAAGTCAATGTTACTACAAGAAGTAGTAACATTTCGCTCAGCCCTTCGCTCAGCCTCCTTGCCCTGCTCTCTATCTCTTGCTCTCTCGATCTCTCTCTTATTTACACTGACAACGGACAGCGTGTCATAGTCAATCTGACAATCTCCAATCTCCTGAACATTCTCTTCAATATTTTAAAATTGGCTCATTCACAGTGCTTCCTAGTTCATTAAACTGATTTTATTTTCTTTTTGCGATAAATAGATGATAATGCATTTAATTCCTCTTTGTGTATTTAAACTGGTGGTGCAGACTTTCATTAATCTGACAAAATTTTATTTTATTTTGAGTGTGTGAATAAAATCCTCTATGCTAATATTTCTTTTGTTTATTTTAACAAAAAGTGGTGCACACGTTTTTGTCAAAAACAGTGTGTGCTGTATTAAAAAGGCGTAGTTTGGTTTGTCTACTCCAAAGTAAACTAATTTAGAGTAATCTAAGGCAGTGAGTGCCAACTGTTTTGACGTGTGATTCATTCAAACAAAATGATGTGTACATACTTCCCCTTATCACAGGTTGCATACCTATACCAGTTGTGACAAGCAAACACCTAGAATTACCCCCTCGCGGTTGTACAGCTGCGCCAACTAGTCAAGTTGCAGTTTACATCCATTTCTGTCCAGACTTATTATATATGTATTGAAGACTTCAAGGAATTTAATAAAAGGTATTTTGTCCTAATTAGCATATGGTGAGTTGTGGCCAGAAACATGTGTTTTGAGGGCACAGTGACCTTGACCTTTGACCACCATTCTAAAGTGGATGTGATGCCAGATGTAACGAAATTCCCTCCAAGCTTTCCTGATATATTGTGTTTGAAAGAATGGGGAAAGATGTGACCTTGACGTTGCTGGCGCGGATGCATAAAAAGCAAAAAGTAAATGTCAGATGAAATTCTGAATATAACTTAAGAAATGTTTGTAGCTGAAATATGGTTTTCTACCTCCCTATTCTGTTAGTTTTCCAACAACCCATTGTATTTATCCTGCGAAACCCCTTTTCATGTGTGTGTGTGTGTGTGTGTGTGTGTGTGTTTTTGTGAACCACTGATCCCTTGGGTAATCTATGCCCTTTCACTAAAAAATGTGGATGAGAGCATTTAAACATAAGATTACCATGATAGCAGAGGTGACCTGACCCAGTGCCAGGGTTGCCAGGTTGACACTGAAGAAGAAAAAACAACACCATGAGAAATAAAGATTATAGTAATGGTTACAGTTTAGTGACTATATTAGACTCATGCCTGAAAACATTAAAGCAATAATTATCACAATGCTCATTTGCATTTATAGAATTCATTTTTAAAAGTGAGGCTGTGTGTCTATTATTGTAAAAAACTATTCAAAATTACCACATTCATTTTATGACACTGGTATTATTACCATAAACAGGCAAAACCAATGCAGAGATTAACTGCATCCTGTAGCACATTCTGTATTCTGTGCCGTCTGGTAAAATTTGAAATGCTTTAAGGCTTTAACAAAAATAGAAAACTCTTCCAAAAGCTTCAAAACATTTCTCGAAACTAAAGCTAACATAGGTTACATATATGAGGGTATCAAATGAGTGT